>NC_057794.1:267571266-267812709 GCF_018294505.1 Triticum aestivum
GAAGGAGGGGAGAGCGACCTGGGAGAGTGGGGGAGGAAGTGGGGTGACCGGGTGCGAGTGGGGGTGTAGTTAGGGTTTGGGGTTGGACCCGGGAGGGTTATAGCCAGGGGAGCTGGCCAGCCTGGTGTAGTGGCCAGATGGGCCACTTGGCCCAGCGGGGGGGGGGGTGTGGCCTTTTCTGTTTTTTTGTTTTGTTTTATTTGTTTATTTACAAAAGCAAATGAGTTTTAGTTAAGTATGAGACTTGGCCTAAATTAGCATATCCATTTTAGGCACTGCCACAAAAAGGTTTGATGAGCATTTGAATTGTGCATAAATGAAAATGGATTAATGAAGCTGTTTTGGTCACCATTTTAATTGTTTTAGGGCAATTATATATTTCATATAATGTTGGATGCTATTCTATAATTAGTTAGTGAATATCTATAACCCTTTGAACACTTTTAATTCACTGTTTTACGAAATTATAATTTGACTTGTTATTTGAATTTGTATTTGAACTAAGTTTTGAAACACGTGAGGTTTAGCAAAATTTTAATTATGATGACCTGGCATCATTAACAAAGGTTTTCTGTAGCTTAATTACCCAGGCGTCACAATTCTGCTCCACTACAAGAAATTTCATCCAGAGATTTAAGAGGCGTAAGGGGGGGTGAGGTTTTGGTTACTAAATCCTAGCGAGTGTTCTGAGTCTTGGTTGATCTT
The DNA here is from genome assembly GCF_018294505.1 of Triticum aestivum. Taxonomy (NCBI): domain Eukaryota; kingdom Viridiplantae; phylum Streptophyta; class Magnoliopsida; order Poales; family Poaceae; genus Triticum; species Triticum aestivum. The sequence goes on from NC_057794.1 coordinate 267,571,972, forward strand.
CTCGAAGAGGTCAATCCATTACGCTGATGTCTTCATTTCTCGGCTTCAGGTCATCATGATGGAGCCGACATCCTTTCTTCGGGAACTCCATCGTACTTACGAAAGAATAATAGATGGGTATTTTCCGGGAAAACGGACCTCTGCAAGGTTGACTATCTAGTAGCTAACATCGGGGAAGGTGGCGGAAAGTAACTCTCGAACTGAAACTTAAGAAAATATCAAGAGCAAAGTAAGAAGGTACCATGAGAAGTTTCAAGCGGGTAGGCAAACGTTCGATGCCTGAAACAAAGTATAAAAGGGGTCCCGAGCAATGGGAATAAGTTTTGTGTATGATACCAGAATAGATCGCTAGGAAGGTGGCTCGCAAATTACATACGAAACGAAGCGCAAGGGTTAACTTCAAAACAGGGATGTACAGGAGAGTCAGGTTTCGATCCTGTGGAACTGTGGGTTATGGGCCCACCGTGTGGTTAAAGTAGGAGGACACTGACATCTTGCACGGTCATGATAGCAAGGCATCATGATAGCCAGACATGTCAGAGAAGAGACTATCGGTTATGTTGGCAACAACGTTGGTACCAAGGGTGAGGGATGAAGAGAACCATTTTCCCGCTCGTTAGTTCGAGGCGGACCAATAGGCAAAGTTCTCGTCCATCGGTGGTTACCAGAATGTCATCAACAATAGTAACAGGGTCTTACCGACATGATTGTGTACCTAGGTGTTTACATAAGCAGAAGAATATTGCTGCTTAGATCATATAGATCACCGGAAAGGTTAAACAAACCAATGTAAAGGAAATGCGAGCATCAGATTAACAGAACAATGGAAAGGAAAATGTGTTTAAACACATATTTCAAGGGTATATCCTTCCCAAGGACAAGCAGAGCATGATATCCATGACAGGACATAATGTAGAAAACTCTTTAGGTAAGGAGAGAGAAATTTCATGACTTTACCCATACAGCGGTGTTTGGATAATTGAGCAGGAAACATTTAGCATTGGGCTTCAAATGTTCTTTGATGAAAATTGGAGTACCACAGACATGCTTCGAGATATCATTGGTCTTTAAGCAAAGGTCGGACTTGGATACACAAAGGATTCATCAGGAACAACTTATAGAATAAGCCTTCATGGAAGAATGGTTAACATTGCTAAACAGGAAACTATAACAACAGTCCTCCGGCCGGGTGTGCTAGGCACGACATCAATTTACCGGGTTACACAAAGACCGATGTTATAACTCTTGGAAATATGCTCCAATCATCATATCTGACCAAGATTCAGATCTGATTGGTGTTAGGATAACTCAGATTCAGGAGGCCTAAGAAGAAAGGTGCAACACAAATTGTCGAGATGACACCGTAAGGTTCTTAGGGAAATGAACTATGGAAACGAGTTCCAAAACAAGAGTTCATCATTAAAACAGGGAGAGGGTGAGGAGATGGTTGATGGACTCGGTGACAATCCATCGAGATTTTCAAAAGATGGATCTCCCCAATTATGTGAACAAGGAGATAACATTTGTCAAATCAAAATAGTATAATGATGTATGCTCGTGGAAAACATACACAATTAAACATTGGTTCAAATCAATAGGGTTGCTGGAAGTTTTGAATTCACACATCATAGTTCATTTGTCGGTATTCTAGTTAGGAACAACACGAGGACCAAGAAGGAATGGTGATGGTGATAAGTATTACTTGTATCAAGAATTCTCAGGAGGTGGTGAAATTCTCACGACATTCTTGACATCAAAGATGGTAATACTCCAAGGTAAAGAAGAATAATTGCTGGATAGCATGGATCTCCAGGTATAACACAAAACACGAACAAGTTTGTGTTGGAGGGAAAGCAATAATGTTGTCGGTGATAACACAACTCATCGAGGGGCAAGGATGGTACTTCTCACCATGAATTCAATCGATATCTTGGAAGACCTCGGAATGTTGATGATGATCACAACACAGTTGTCGAGAGGTTTCAAGAAGATGTAACCAATCGGCAATGACATCAAGTCAACAGAATGATGAAGCGAAAAATTATTGGAACCACGAGTACGACACAAACTCGAAATCAAGCTTGTTGCTCAAGACGAAATGATATGATGAGGAAAATCGACGTAAGCTTAGCTCATCGTCAAAAGTGGTGCTCCGGGGATAAGGACCAGGTAGTACAGTTAAAAATTAGCCCAATAATGGTATAGCCGATCAGGCTAGGAATGACGGGAAGGATTATTAAACTCATAAGCAATGAAAATTAATTAGGGTTATCAAACCGGAATGAGGAATCGGTTCACATATCGGTGTTCTCGGTTGACGACAACCCAGAACCCAGAAAAATTGAAATCAGTGAGAAATAACAGTTGATGAAGAACCCATAAGAAGTTTTGCAGTTCCATGACATTATCCAGATATCCTAGTGTAATACTCGACGGTAGATCAAAGTAAAGGTTGGACAGGTGCAATGATCTGCACAAGATAAGTACTCAACTTGTCCGATAAATGATATTAATGAGAAAATATGGTCGTAACCATGATTGCAAAGGATCAAACATAGATACAGGATGAACTTATAACAAGGGGATTAATATCATTTACAAGAAGCTTCGATGATAAGTTTCACATCGGGTCCATGGGCATGAACGCAAAGGCTCAAGGTCGACTCCCACTTCTTCCATGCATAACCTTTCATTTTACTTCTCGCTTTTGATGAAGCTATAGTGTAGAAATTTTATTCAGCAAAATACCAGAAGAGTATGACTCGTGAAAACTTTCGAGTTCACACATAATAAGGAAGGCATAAGTTCAACCCGTCAGGGTATCGTGGAAACATATACCACAAGCTTCAATAGTAAATACCACCAGCTCGAAAACAGAGCATGGTTGAGGAAGCAGAGGATACAATTTACCAAAGGCTTTATATATCCATGGAAAGGCTCACAAGGTTACTTGAATATGAAGGACACTGTCGGATAATAATCCAACAAGAGGTCTGGTGGTCTACAACAGAGCTGATGTGAGTATCGGTACTCTCTCAAAGGAAGAAAGAATGCATGTGCATCTGATTTTAGAAACAACTAACTAACTCAAGGCTCAAATGCAAAGGCATTACGAATTCCAAGACAAGGGATCAGAAGCAATGCTCTGATTAGGGATGGATAAGTTGAATAGCCTAAGGGGTACAATCAACGAAAATTTGATTGGTCGAGATCCAGCTCATGTTTAAAAATGACATCTGAGCCAGAAGGATGAGTTCTAGGATTCGACCGAGGAATGCGAGCATCCTCAACATATTGTATCAACGGACTTAAGATATTAAAGACAAGGGATGTCAATAAGATTACCAGACTTATGGGATTAATCATAAGGCAGGCAAGCAAGAATTTCAAGAGCAATAGCTTGCTAAGGATTTTCGAAAGTTGAATAGCATTTCGAAGACTTTTGTGCACACATGAACAACTGGGGAGAAACAAATCCTCGGTGAGTGTGAGGATTAAGTTGTAGGTGTACTTAGGCGACAAGGAACTACAAGGCAGTAAGAACAAAGATTTCTCGGAGCAATAGAGAGAAGTTCGAGGTATCTTTTAATAACAAGATCAAATTGGAATAAAAGTAAGAAAGACGGGTGTATGTATTTATCCATAGGGATATTTTAGTGGTAGGGAATTACAAAAGTAACGGGGACAAAGTCTTGAGAGAACATCAGAGAGTATCTTCAGAATCTTCTAGTGTAGCAATCGATCATCTATAATAAGGGGCTCTCCGGAAGGAAGTAATTATGAGAACCTAGAGTTAGAGTTAGCAAAATCTTTTAACCCAAATAGAAGAGAGATCAGAGTCCTAGAGTAAGGATCGAGGAGTAAAAGATCCTAATACCACCCAGATGGCGACGTGGGCCCGTAAGGCACACAGCCATGTTAGTAAAAAGTTTTGTAATGTATAGACTCGACTTCGGCCAAGGAGTGTGGAAGGGGGATTCCTACAGGAAGTCGGCTCTGATACCAACTTGTGACGCCCCCGATTCAATTGTGCACTAATCATACACACAAACGTGTACGATCAAGATCAGGGACTCACGCGAAGATATCACAACATAACTCTACAAATAAAATAAGTCATACAAGCATCATATTACAAGCCAGGGGCCTCGAAGGCTCAAATACAAGAGCTCGATCATAGACGAGTCAGCGGAAGCTACAATATCAGAGTACTGACATAAGTTAAACAAGTTTGCCTTAAGAAGGATAGCACAAACTGGGATACAGATCGAAAGAGGCGCAAGCCTCCTGCCTGGGATCCTCCTAAACTACTCCTGGTCGTCGTCAACGGGCTGCACGTAGTAGTAGGGACCTCCAGTGTAGTAGGAGTCGTCGTTGACGGTGGCGTCTGGCTCCTGGGCTCCATCGTCTGGTCGCAGCAATCGGGTATAGAAAGGGAGAAAAGAGGGAGCAAAGCAACCGTGAGTACTCATCCAAAGTACTCGCAAGCAAGGAGCTACACTACATATGTATGCATTGGTATCAAATGGAATAAGGCTATCATATGTGGACTGAACTGCAGAATGCCGGAATAAGACGGGGGGTAGCTAGTCCTATCGAAGACTACGCTTCTGGCCAGCTCCATCTTGCAGCATGTAGAAGAGAGCAGAAGGTAATTCCACCAAGTAGCATCGTGTAGCATAATCCTACCTGGCGATCCTCCCCTCGTCGCCCTGTTAGAGAGCGATCACCGGGTTGTATCTGGCACTTGAAAAGGGGGTGTTTTATTAAGTATCCGGTTCTAGTTGTCATAAGGTCAAGGTACAACTCCGGGTCGTCCTTTTACCGAGGGACACGGCTATCCGAATAGATTAACTTCCCTGCAGGGGTGCACCACATTTCCCAACACGCTCGATCCCCTTTGTCCGGGCACACTTTTTTGGGTCATGCCCGGCCTCGGAAGATCAACACGCCGCAGCCCTACATAGGCACAACAGAGAGGTCAGCACGTCGGTCTAAATCCTATGGCGCAGGGGTCTGGCCCCATCACCCATTGCACACCTGCATGTTGTGTACGCGGCCGGAGAGCAGACCTAGCAACCTCCATTACAAAGGAAGTTGCGTTACGCGGTCCAACCCGGCGAGCGCCGCCCAGTCACTGACGTCACGAAGGCTTTGGCTGATACCACGACGTCGAGTGCCCATAACAGTTCCCGCGTAGTTGGTTAGTACGTATAGGCCAGTGGCCAGACTCATACCAAATACCAAGGTCTTGTTAAGCGTGTTATTTTGAATTAACCACTGACGCCGACCAGGGCCAGGCCCACCTCTCTCCTAGGTGGTCTCAACCTGCCCTGTTGCTCTTCCACAATGTAACAGTCGAGGGCCTTCGGGAACTCAGGCCCACCTCTACCAGGATGGAGCCACCCGCCCCTTCAGCCCCCAACATCGGAATCACTCGTGGGTACTCCTACGAGCCGACCCGACTTTAGTCACGATAGGTATCATGTAAAGTATATAAGTATATACCCGTGATCACCTCCCGGGTGATCACGACCCGATAGTATAGCAAGGCAGACGGACAAGAATGTAGGGCCACAGATGGAATACTAGCATCCTATACTAAGCATGTAGGATTGCAGGTAAAGGTAACAACAATAGTAGCAAGGACAGGCTATGCATTAGAATAGGATTGACAGATAATAGTAACATGCTACACTACTCTAATGCAAGCAGTATAGAGAATAGTAGGTGATATCTGGTGATCAAAGGGGGGGGCTTGCCTGGTTGCTCTGGCAAGAGAGAGGGGTCGTCAACACCGTTGTCGTACTGGGTAGCAGCGGCGTCGGTCTCGGTGTCTAGCGAGAGAAGAGGGGGAAGAAACAATAAATATAATGCAAACAAATGCATGACGATGCATGACATGTCAAATAGCGGTGCTAGGATTGCCCTAACGCGGTAAGAGGTGGTACAGATGAAGGGGGAAACATCCGAAAAAATATCCCCGGTGTTTCGCAATTTCGGACAGACCAACCGGAGGGGGAAAGTTGCGTGTTCGCTATGCTAGGGATTTGTGGTGGAAGAACGGGCTGCGAATTCGGATTCGTCTCGTCGTTTTGAGCAACTTTCATGTACAAAGTTTTTCCATCCAAGCTACGGTTTATTTTATATTAATTTTAAAAGATTTAAATTAATTTTAGAATTTATTTAATTAATTTAATTCAACATTATCCAGAACAGTGGTTGCTGACATCAGCATGACATCAGTAGTTGACCTGGTCAACCTGACAGGTGGGTCCCACATGTTAGTGACCCATTTTAATTAAACACACTAATTAACCTAATCAAGATTAATTAGGGGGGTGGGCCCCACTGTCATTGACTAATCAATTAATTAACTAACAATTTAATTAGTTTAGTTAATTGATTAGTTTAATTAATCAAAATTAATTAAGTTAATTTATTCTTTAATTATTTAATAAATTAATATATTTATTTATTTATTATTTATTTTTTAAATTAATTTTTTTTCTTTTTTAAACATTTTCATTCTGGGGCATGGCCCCGTTCATCATAGGCCCTAGGGGCTTAGCGGGCGCCAGGTTCGCGAACGGCACGGGCGCCAGGAGCGGGTGCCCGACAGGGGCGAGATCGGGCGTGGCGGGGGCCAGTCCGGCCGGAGATGGACGATGACGTGCGAGGCCCGGCGAGCGGTTGCCGACGCGGGCGGGTGGCTGGGGCGGAACGGCCACCGGACCGAGCGGCAGGGGGGGTCGGGGCACCGTGGCTGGCAGCAGCCGAGGCCAACGCAACTGGGCGCGCGAGGTCCGGCGCTAGGAGGCGCCGGGGGCCCGGTCGACACGAGGGGTTACGTAGGAGGCGCGAGCGCAGGCGACGGGCGCGGCATGCGGCACGGGAGGGGGGCAGCGAGTAGCGCGACAGGGGAGAGCGGGGCAAGCGTGCCGAGCGCCGTGCGGGGCCGTGGTGGAGCAGAGGTAAGGCGGGGGACAACGGCGGACGGCGGCCGCGAGGCCGGGCGGCAGTGTGCGCAGGGCGGCTCGCCGGAGTAGGCGATGGGCGTGCGAGGCCGCGGCAAGGGAGCACGGGGGGGGGGGCGGGGGCGCGAGCGCGCGCGGTGGTCGGGCCCGGTGCGGCGCGCGATCCAGGCGCGTGCAGGGGAGGAGGCCGCGAGCGCGGGGAGTGCGGGCGACGACGGTAGCACGGGAGTGCGGGCGACCGGATGAGAAGGAGCTCACGGGTGGTGTAGGGTCCGGGGGCAGCGGTGCTCGGGGAGGTAGACGGGGACGACTTCGATGGGGTGGAAGTCCGGCAGGGAGGCGGCACGGGGGTGCGGCACACGACGGAAAGGACGACGAGGCGTCCAGCGAGGAGGAGTGGTCGAGGCGGCGCGGTGCGGTCGATCCGGGCGGCGGGGTTGTCAGGGGGCGACAGGGTCGGGCGAGCTGCGCGGGGTGCCGAGCACAATTCCCCCGATCCAGATTGGATCGGGAAGGAGGGGAGAGCGACATGGGAGAGTGGGGGAGGAAGTGGGGTGACCGGGTGCGAGTAGGGGTGTAGTTAGGGTTTGGGGTTTGACCCAGGAGGGTTATAGCCAGGGGAGCTGGGCCGGCCTGGTGTAGTGGCCAGCTGGGCCACTTGGCCCAGCGGGGGGGGTGGCCTTTTCTGTTATTTTTGTTTGTTTTGTTTTATTTTTTATTTACAAAAGCAAATGAGTTTTAGTTAAGTATGAGACTTGGCCTAAATTAGCATAGCCATTTTAGGCACTGCCACAAAAAGGTTTCATGAGCATTTGAATGCATTTGAATTGTGCATAAATGAAAATGGATTAATGAAGTTGTTTTGGTCACCGTTTTAATTGTTTTAGGGCAATTATATATTTCATATAATGTTGGATGCTATTCTATAATTACTTAGTGAATATCTATAACCCTTTGAACACTTTTAATTCACTGTTTTACGAAACTATAATTTGACTTGTTATTTGAATTTGTATTTGAACTAAGTTTTGAAACACGTGAGGTTTAGCAAAATTTTAATTATGATGACCTGGCATCATTAACAAAGGTTTTCTGTAGCTTAATTACCTAGGTGTCACAGGTCAAAACGGTGAACATGATATACGCTACCCACATCCCCAAGAGGGAGCGCAAGCGCGCACTCAGGGACGCCTACGCGATAGAGCCAGTCGCCCGAAAATTTAATCCATGGTCGTCATGCCCGATCACTTTTGATCACCGGGATCATCTGACCAGTATGCGTCACGGCGGTTCAGCCGCACTGGTCCTGGACCCAATAATTGATGGGTTCCACCTGACGCGAGTCCTGATGGACGGTGGCAGTAGCCTCAACTTGCTCTATCAGGATACAGTGCACAAAATGGGCATTCATCCATCACGGATCAAACCCACAAAGACTACCTTCAAAGGAGTCATACCAGGTGTAGAGGCCCGCTATACGGGCTCAATCACGCTCGAGGTTGTCTTCGGATCTCCGAACAATTTCTGAAGCGAGGAGTTAATCTTCGACATAGTCCCCTTTCGCACCGGCTATCACGCATTGCTCGGACGGACCGCATTCGCCCGATTCAACGCAGTGCCACACAATGCTTATCTCAAGCTCAAGATGCCCAGTCCACGTGGCGTCATAATAGTCAATGGAAATACGGAATGCTCCCTCCGTATAGAAGAGCACACCGCTGCCTTAGCAGTAGAAGTACAGAGCGGCCTTCTCAAGCAGAACCTTAATTCGGCTTCCGAGCCCATGGACACCGTCAAGAGGGTCTGAAATACCCTGCAGCAGGATAGCTCGGCTCGTCAGGAGCTAGACTAGCAATTCGGCCTCCGTCTCAGTCCTGGTCAAGTAGTGGCATTCGCACCACACGTACATAACTACACACTCAAAATTCCATGGGCATCGACGGAGGCATAGCTAGTTTGTGATCCACAGTACGGCTCAACCGACACCGGATACACACATACTTTCACTTTTATTCATTTCCTTTTCAGTTTTCAATTCCGCATGCCCCATCTGATGGCCTGATCACCAGTCTTCTTGAAGGATAAACACACCAAGACGGCGAGAAATGCAGACGTACGGGGGATCTTCTAGGTGGTTTCATTAACAATCACTCTACCTGTTTTTCAGGACCCACATGCAGCTCCCCCTTGGTTTTTGGCATGTTAAATAGCCTTGTATCAATGCGCCTCGACGTATTAATCAAATTACAATGAAACAGTTCGCGGCTGGAGCTTTAGGGCCCCAACTTGTTACCTTTGCACCCTTTCTGTTTTCTTTCTTTCTTTTTTCTCTCTTTTTCTCCCCTGTGGGTAACCCTATCAGGTAGCACCCGTACACTTTGGTATGTTGGATGTTTGCCAGGGGCTTCATAGCACCCACACTACGGCAACAAAAGTCCGAACACTTTTTATAAGTATAGTTCGGCACCCCGAATTTAGCACTATATGCATTGGCTCCGAACCATGTCTTTGGTCAATAGTTGGGTTGCCCGGCTCCTGTGCTTGCTACCTTACGTTCCGATATATCGGCTAAGGTAGTAAAGGGAGAACTACTATGATTGTGCCTTGGTTTATCCAAAGGAGCACCTCAGTAGAGAAAGCCGAAAACTGACTGTCATGATGCGGCGAGAGCCGGTCAGCTCTTCAGAGGTTGCAAATTGTTGGAGATTTCTTCCGCATTACACGAATGATCGGCACTTCCCAATCAGACGCTTATAGCACTCTGGTTCGGATACTAGGGGCGGCGCCCATGTTTGTATTGTCAAACTCCTATGGCTAAGTGAGGGCTTTAAAGCCGCATAGTCTGATTGCCTGGTTCGTTGCGTTAAACAACACCTTCAAGGACCATATAATTGGATCAAGATTTTTTAGATTCCATCTCGAACACCTCCGTACTACCTATGTGGGGGCAGAAGCCAACAACTGGCCAACCCTCAGATTTCATACAACACCGCCGCACAGGAGGTAAAATTTAAAACATAACAAGAATTATATTACAAACCCACTTTGTTCTATCATACAAGGTAGAAGGAACTTGAATACATTCATTCAAAGATAACGTCCTACACACATTGCGTCGTCACAATGCGGGAACCCTCCAGGACGTCCTCAAAATACCATGCGGTTAAAGCTTTCATGCAGTTAGACCGCGCACCGCTGACGCACACATCTTCAAATATGTACGTCCATTATACCCGGGGGCTTCTTGTACAGAGGCTTGCTATTATTCCCCGAGCATCAAGCTCATTACATATGTGTTTTCCCCATATGTACCTTTTCTTCGCCATTATATGCATCGACATGACTTAAGTTTTGGCCAAGCTGGGTTGCCTGGCTCCTGTGCTTATGCCATACGTTCCCGTTAGTTTGGCTAGGGCATAAAGGGAGCACCTCTGCGATTGTTACTGCCGGGTCATCCGGATGTGTACCTCAGACTGGGTGAAGCCGAAAGCTAGCGTTCCAAAGGGAATATTCGGTCGGTGGATTAAAGATGTTTTTTCGCATTCACTCCATTGTGAACCCCAGAAGTCACGCATACTGCGATTTTTAAATCACAGTTCGCACATGCCCGTTAACGCGTGCACACCCAGGGAAAGGAACCCTTAAGGGAACTATTCTCTTTGGAAGATGTTTCTTAACACTTTAATGTAATATAACATAGCTAGCCGGATACAGCTTGTTTGTTCAAGCAACTATGACCCCTACGTCTGGTTTCCATGCATACCCCGGTCTATTTGGCCGTACTGGTATTCGGAAACACTCCGCACCTTCGGGTCCCGAGGTTGAAGCGAAAAGGTCTGCCATGACAATCGTTTTACAATTCAGCTAGGATTTACATATATCAAGAAAAGTACATAGTCACTTAGACTCATAAATTTCCTCCTCTATACCATCCAACAGGCTGTCTAACTTACAATCATGTTGGGAATATTTGGCAGCTACTGCTACTTGGTCATATACCAAATTAATGGGCACTTCTTTCCCATCTGACCCTAAAGGTCCGACCCGGGCCATGTGATTCGGATCAAGCTTGGTATACCGTGTTTTCACCATGGCCCAGGCCTCTCGCGCACCCTCCCGGCAGGCCGATATTTTCCATAATTGGATACGTAGCCATGCTCCCTTGAATAGCTCTACAAGCTCCTCCATACTTCCTGGAGGGGAGGCAGATGGCCATAAGGCCTTAGGAACACTCTGCATTGCCTGCCGAGCTTGCTTGTGCATTTGCAACAGCCCTCGCAGCAGATCGTCTGACAATCCGGACATCTCCTCTTCGGGGCGGCCTGTCAACATACCTGCAAACATAGCTTTGTCAGTTCCTTTCATATCCGAACTATTATAAGGTAAATTCGGCCACATACTGAATATGCCACCGCGCAGCCTTTTATTCTCCTTCACGGAGTTGGCCAGTTGGGCCTGTACATCTTTCAGATCGTCACCCAATCGGGCATTCGAATCCTGGAGCTTGTTCTTCTCTAGCACGACTTTTGTGAGCACACGCTCGCCCGCGGCTAGCAGTTTCTTGGCCTCTCGTTCTCCGCCTTGGGCAGCTTTCAGTTGTTCTTGTAGTTGACCTAGTGATCCTAATAAGAGGCGAGCAACCGTGTTAGCATTATTGGTATACCATTAAGTTTTCTCGATGGAGGGAAACGTTACCAGGAGACGCCTTCTTGGATTTCTCCAGTTCAGCACCGGCAGCCGTTAGCTGCGTCTGACACTTTTCTAGCTCCTGGGCTAGCAGGTCGTTCTTCCCCGTAAGAACCTAGTTATACAACGATACTTAAATCAGTTGTACCAACTGCTTCATGTCTCAGGGGCTACTGGCATACAGTTATCATATTCGGGCAAAGTAAACTTACCCGCACATCTTTTAAATGGTGCTTTGTGGCTCTGTTAAGCCCATCTCAAGCAGCTCGGATATATGCATCAACCGAACTGAAGGCGTTAAATGCCTCTTCTGAAAAGCTGGGGTCTTGTAAAACGGCCCTGCGGCGCCGATGATTCATGGCGCTCTCCACTTCCGAGTTAGTGACGGATACATCGTCCGAATCCTCGGCCGGAGGACAGTCCGGCGTTACCCCCGCATCAGCCCCCGTCTTTACAGCAGGATCTGGATCCTGGCTGTGGGAAGTATGACAATGCGATGGGTGAGGCAGAATGAGAGAACTCTTTCGGATAAGATGTCTCCTGATTACTTACATGTGAAGCAGGGAGAAGGCCGGGATAATCGGCGATGATAGCCACCTCTATGCCGTCATAGCTCTCCTGATAAAACACCCCGTCCTTGAGCGCCACGAATATATCTGGATCCTCCTCGAATCCGGGATCAAGGTCCCGATTATGGCCCTCGGGCTATGGGCCGGGGCTGTGAAGCCCTTTAGAAATCTTTCTCTAGTGCTGTTATAAATGGACGGGTTAATACTCGTTGAAAGCAGCTCGGGGAGCAGAGTGAGTAGAGCAGAGGAGCTGGGACTTACCCAACTAGGTGGACTGTACATGGAAAATCCATCCCTGCGCTTGATACGTAGAAATTCCTCTTCCTCCCCTTTGAACAGTTCGACCAATATTTTGGCCAGAGCAGTAGGGGTATCCGAACCCTTCCGGCCACAGCGGGAGGCGTCGTCTTCCCCGTTGTAGTGCCACATGGGGAGACCTCTGTACTGGAGTGGCTGAACCCCCCGCACTATCGAAGTCGCCATTACTTCCACTATTGATAACCTGGACTGAGCGAGTGTTCTTATCTTGCTCATGAGTTGACGAACTTCCGCACTATCTTCCTCCTCGAGGCTCCGAGGGCGCCAGCTGTGGTGTTTCTTCAAAGGAGCGCTTGTGAATTCGGGAAGCCCCCTCCGAACTGGGTCTGGAAGTGCCACGTCCTCAATATAGAACCATTCAGAGGTCCACTCTTCGGGTGCCTTCTTTGGTGTGCCGTTTAGGTATCCGGTCTCGGCGATGCGCCATATTTCGGCTCCGCCTACTTCAAATATTGATCCCTCGTGGTTGCGCGGGACAAGACAGAATAGTTTTCTCCACAATTCGAAATGGGCGTCACAACCCAGGAATAACTCACAAAGAGCGACGTAACCCGCGATATGCACGAGGGAGGCAGGAGTAAAGTTGTGTAGTTGGAGGCCATAATACTCCAGAAGCCCTTGGAAGAATGGATGAATTGGAAATCCGATGCCTCTTAGGAGATAAGGGACGAAGCATACTCGTTCCCCCTGGATGGAATGGGGAAATTTTCAGCCTGTGCCTCCCCATTGAAGGAGGTCAGTCCTGCTCGAACAGGGACTAGATCTGTGGGGGGGGGAGGGGGAGAAATCCCTGTGTTTGCAGCTTCACCAGCTGACTGTGGGATACGGAACACCTCTCCCATTCGCCTTTTTTGGGGATGCAGGGGTGGGATGAGGAGCTAGGAGCATCGACCATGTTGGAATGGATTTTCCTGGCGTGCTCAGAGGATTTTTCCGTGTGGTGTTGATTGGATCTGGGGTCCAATCTCATTAAATAGATGATTTCCCTCGCATGGATGGGGGTTATGTGCAAAAGTACTCTGACCTCTCGCATTCGTTCGATGCATGGAAACTGAAGTTGTTGATACATAGAAGTCAAGGGGTACACCATTAAATGGAAGGCCGAACACACTACTTGGAAGTCATCGGTGAAGGAACCTGCCTTGCAATGCCGATGACAATCTATGTGCCGAACACCTCGTCATTGAAGACCGGTTCGGGGGCTACTGAGGGAGTCCTGGACTAAGGGGTCCTCGGGCGTCCGACCTGTTAGCCATGGGCCGGACTGATGGGCTGTGAAGATACGAAGACCAAAGACTGCACCCGTGTCTGGATGGGACTCTCCTTGGCATGGAAGGCAAGCTTGGTGATCAAATAAGTAGATTCCTTTCTCTGTAACCGACCTTGTGTAACCCTAGATCCTCCCGGTGTCTATATAAACCGGAGTACTTAGTCCGGAGGGGCGACAATCATTACCATAGTCGTACAGGCTAGGCCCTTAGGGTTTAGCCATCTCGATCTCATGGTAGATCAACTCTTGTAATACTCATATTCATCAAGATCAATCAAGCAAGAAGTGGGGTATTACCTCCATAGAGAGGGCTCGAACCTGGGTAAACATCATGTCCCCTGTCTCCTATTACCATCGACCTTAGACGCACAGTTCGGGACCACCTACCCGAGATCCGCCGGTTTTGACACCGACAGCCACCAACAATGATACTGAAGCCAATGCCGTTGTCATGACTGAAGATAATGTGGGGCCTGAAGCCAATGTTATGCCTGAAGCTCATGTGCAACCTAAAGCCCATGTGGATGCTGAAGCCACTGTTCCATCTCCTAGGCCTCACACAATTGAACAGGCCTTCGATCATGGACAACCGGTCACTGCGAAATGGCCAATCATGGTGCCTCCCACTACTCCCGGACCTCAGTATGACTATCATGTGGAGCAGAGGCCCCAGGTTTAGAAGCCAAAGCCCAGGCTGCCAAGGCTTCCAGGCGTTGCAACCTCCCCAGGATCATTCAGTGTGAACAGCTTCAGAGCCCACAACACCTTCTTTGATAGCGCCAAGAATCCTTACTCAAAGCCAAAGATCTCTTCTGATCGCTTCTGGAGCTATCAGCAGTGCAGCTACTACTCTTGCATCCTATACAATCAAGAGAGAATCTTTCAACACATGCGTCTTGATTGTGAAGCCATTGCTGGGCTGCCCTGTCTGGAAGAAGCCCTTGACTGCTTCAGGGAGGTTGGTCTTCTATAGTTCGTCACTGACAAAGAACACTGGAATGAAGAGCTCCTGCAGCAGTTCTACGCCACACTTCACATTTGTGGCTACAACAGGGATCCCAAGACATGGGTCCTTGAGTGGATGTCAGGAGATGTGCACCATGAAGCCAAAGCTCAAGACATTATTGAGCTTACTTCCCTGCCCACTCCCGGTGAACTCTATGAGCCTGGTTGTCAGCTACACCAAAATGAATTGTAGAGTATCTTCCAATGGCCTGAACCAAATATGAGTCAGATGCTCAGCATGATGAAGCCATTGCCTCAAGATGCTGATTATCCCAAGGAATTCTTCGTCAAGGAACTTGAGTACCTGCCCCGCACAGTCTATCATATTCTAAGGCATACTCTCTGGCCCATCAAGGAATACTTAACTGAAGCCAAACTTGAAGGGGCCATGAAGACTTTGGTAGTCTATATTGTCAATGGGATCAGATTCAATTCCCGGGATTTCTTCATTAGACAGCTTGATGCATCTGGAATTGATCTGTTTGTCTTGAAGTTTTATGCTCCATGGGTGATGCGCTTAATCAAGCTTCACTCTTCTGTCGACTATCAGCCCTCAGCGCGCAACCATCTTGTCTTTTTGCCTGAGGTTGATCAATTAGTTGAAGCCATCTACCCTGAGCCTGCCAAGGAGCCACTTTATCTTCATAATGTTGATCACCAAAGCTTCACGCAGCCAATAGAAGGCACTCATGTTCCCAATGCTGCAACTCCTGCTTATCCTCTGGCTGGCAATATACATGTGCCTCACCATGCAAACACTAAAGTCACTGAAAGCACCATTGCTCAAAGGCTTAGGAAGCGATCTCGTGTACTCAATGACCGAGAACTTCTCGTGGCATCACATCAAAAACAGGATAGGCATCATGACTGGCTACAGAGTCAGATGCAGAGCATCTTGGTGGATGTCAATCACATTCACAATCTTTCCACCAAGAACTCCTTTGTTGCCCATGAAGCCTATCGGCAGTCTTAGAAGAGTCTCACACTGCTATGCTCTGAAGGCGATCTTCGCAAAGACGGCTTCACAGAGGGCTTCAAATTTGATTCCAAACCTCCCCAGAATTCAAGCTGGCGTATGACTCCTTCCGTTGAAGATTCTGAGTATTCATATTCGGCTACAACTGTTGTTGCAAGAGTCGTCGATGAAGAAGACGATGCCACTTCACCAACCATGGCTTCACTGCATATCGACACTGCACCAGGCCCCTCTACACCACCGAACTCCAACGTCAACCCTGCTCCTACATCTACTCCCAATGGGAATGAGTAGATACTCTATGTATTCAAACCTTTTTGGTCCTTACTGACAAAAGGGGGAGAAGCATATGAGTTGATAGTCTCCAAGCAGGTCCTTTATGGGTGGTTGCTACTTTTTGCCAAGTGATTACAACCCTCGTCTTTTGATACATTTGGTTCTTTTGGTTGTAACACTTAAACTTTATGGTCGTCTGCTACTTTTTCTGCTACTTCGTGATGCGATGATAAATTCCACATGAAGTCATTCCGCACACGTCCATTTTTCATTATGCATGTCATTATCTTCATTATATCTTTATATGCATGATGCATTGTCTTCATTAGTTGAAGAGGATCTCCATAAAGTAAAACCTACCATGTGCATTTGCATTCAAAAGCAAACTACTTATATGCACATCTCCAGGGGGAGCCTTTTGCCACTTATGAAGACAATGCTTCAATCCTTAAACTTTCACATACTTTTATCCCCATTTAAAACTTCAACCAGTTTGTCATCAATCACCAAAAGGGGGAGATTGTAAGTGCATCTAGTGCCACCCCTAGTTAGTTTTGGAGTATTGATGACAAACTTGGTTGAGGGACTAATGTGTTTGTGAGAATTGCAGGATAACACATGTAGTAGTCCCTCATGGATTCGGTTTACCTACCAGAGATGACCCCTAAAAATGTGTGAAGACATTGAAGACAATGGTGGTCTGTGAAGAGTTTCACATTGAAGACTATGACATGAGAAGACATCATATGAAGACTATGGAGTACGAAGACATAGTTGTTTCGTAGTTTCCTTTTCTTCTTTGTTGAGTCATAGGAACCACCGCACTGTTAAGTGGGGTCCAAGTGAACAAAGTCAGAGTTACTAAAGTGATGCTCAACCAAATCCTATGTCTTCGAGCAAAGACAATGAGAGCAAATCTTATCTAGAGTTGGATGAGTCAGCTTTACTTGTAGCCCAAGTCAAGCTGTCGCGTGTGTTTGAAATCTGACCGTTGGACACGTGTTAGTTCCTTAGTGACCCAGGGTCATTTTGGACAAATCAGGTCGGGTTGCCTCCTGGCTATAAATAGCCCACCCCCTACACCATAAATTTGTGGCTTCTCAGAGTTAGTGCACGACTTTTGTCGTTTGAGAGCAACCCACCTCCGAAGCATTTGAGAGAGAAATCCTTGCAAGGAAAAAGCCCTAAACACCCAGAGCCAAAGAGTGTTAGGCATCACTGAAGTCTTTCTGTCCACGTGATCTGAAGACTTGTTACACTTGAGGACTGTGAATCCTCCAGCTGGTTAGGCGTCGCGTTCTGAGCATCCAAGAGTCGTTGTGGATTGCCGGTGAACGAAGTCTGTGAAGGTTTGGAAGTCTCCCTTGAAGACTTACCTGAGTAATTGGGCGAGGATTGTGTGTCCTTAGCTCAAGGGGAATAAGGTGAAGACGCGGTCTTCTGAGTTGAATCTTAGCCTCCCTAACCAGACATACAGTTGTCACAACAACTTGAACTGGTCCAACAAATCCTTGTGCTCACCAAGCAACTGGTTCTATCCTTTACCTCTCTTTACTTACAGTTTGTCTTCGTGAAGTCATTGCCTGCTTGCATGATCTGATTGACTTCATTGTGTGAAGACTGTTGTTGTTTGGCTTCATGCTATCTTCCACCCTGATCCATACTACCTAGCTGCTGATAGTCTTCGTGCTTTCACTTCATTGCTTACTTGACTATGGCTTGTCTAGTGTAGTCTACCTTCCGCTGCATATCAATAGGTTCATTTCTATTATCTGTCTTCAAAGCCCTCGTGTTTTGAAGACTTTCATAAAAATCACCTATTCACCCCCTAGTCGATAACTAGCACTTTCAGCGGTCGATTCCGATCTAAGCGCCGAACAATGGCGCCTCCGCGTTCAACACACGTGCAGCCCGGTGATGTCTCCTGCGCCTTGATCTAGCAAGGAGGAGGGAGAGGTTGGTGAGAGAGTCCTGGATTAGGTTGTCTCCGGACAGCCGGACTATATCCTTTGGCCGGACTGTTGGACTACGAAGATACAAGATTGAAGAATTCGTCCCGTGTCCGGATGGGACTCTTCTTGGCGTGGAAGGCAAGCTAGGAAATATGTTTATGTAGATCTCCTCCCTTGTAACTGACTCTGTGTAACCCTAGCCCCCTCCCGTGTCTATATAAACCGGAGGGTTTAGTCCGTAGGACAACATACAATCATACCATAGGCTAGCTTCTAGGGTTTAGCCTCTACGATCTCGTGGTAGATCAACTCTTGTAATACTCATATCATCAAGAACAATCAAGCAGGACGTAGGGTGTTACCTCCATCAAGAGGGCCCGAACCTGGGTAAACATCTTGTCCCCTGCCTCCTGTTACCATCCGCCTTAGACGCACAGTTCGGGACCCCCTACCCGAGATCCGCCGGTTTTGACATAGACATTGGTGCTTTCATTGAGAGTTCCACTGTGTCGTCACCGTAAGGCTTGATGGATCTTTTGATCATCACTAGCGATGCGGTCCAGGGTGAGATTTTCCTCCCCTGGCAGATCATTGTATTCGGCGGCTTCGCACTACGGGCCAATTCGCTTGGCCATCTGGAGCAGATCGAGAGCTACGCCGCTGGCCATCAGTTCAGATTCGGAAACTTGGACTACACTGCCGACATCCGCGGAGACTTGATCTTCGACGGATTCGAGCCTGTGTCAGGTGCCCCGCTCAGTCAGGACGAACATGGGATAACTCTACCATCGAATAGTATTCGGAAGATCGCATCTGCAACCACTCCGGCCGTCAATCTGGAGCAAATCGCGCCATCTGAGAGCGAAGGGATAGACCCCACCACGGAGGCCGCACTCTCAGTGGCGATTGAGCCGGATACTGACTTCACCCCTTACGAGAGCCGTGTCGCCGAACCACTGGATTTGTCTCCGGCCACGGACTCCGAGCCGCCTGCATCCGCGCCCATCAAATCCGACGGGGCGCCGATCATGGAGTTCACCTCCGCGGATATCTTTCAGCACTCACCTTTCGGCGATGTGCTAAATTCATTAAGGTCTCTCTCCTTGTCAGGAGAACCTTGGCCGAACTATGTCCGGCTAGAATGGGATGCAGATGACGAAGAAATTTGCTGCCCACCCACCACCCACTTAGTAGCCACTGTCGACGACTTAACTGACATGCTCAACTTCGACTCCAAGAACATCAACGGCGTGAACGAAGATGCATGAGACGAACAGGAACCAGCACCCACAGGGCGCCGGACAACCACTTCATCACATGATATATACATGGTGGATACACCCAAAGAAGGCAATGGCGAAGAGACAGTGGAGGATGCCCCCTCCAAGCAACCCAAGCGCCGATGTCAGCGGCGCCGCTCTAAGTACCGCCATAGCAAAAACAGCGATAACAACGCAAGAGAAAATAACAGTCCACTCGAATCTAGAAGAAACGGCGACGACATCGCCCCGGCGGCAGAGCACGATGAAGCTACAAACGGTGAACATAGTACGGATCCGGCATCTGAACACGGCGACACCGAGGATAAACCTCATCAAACCCCGTCTGGGGAGGAAAATAGTCCGGACGAAGATGCACACATCATCCCGGAAACACACTTGGAGCAAGAGAACCTCCGCAGAAGGCTTATTGCCACAGCGAGGAGTCTAAAGAAGCAGAAACAAAGGCTTAAGGCCGCACAAGATACACTCAATAGCAGGTGGAACAAAGTGCTCGTCAACGAAGCAAAGTATGGTGGAAGTTACCACACAAATAGCTATCCAAAGCACAAGCTATTACCTGAATTCGACGATGAGGCCTTAGAGCCCACACAACTGAAAAATGAAACGGCCAACCGGCCGGATCCACCACCTTGTGACCGCGATAGAGCGGCTAACAAAGTCGCACATAAGTCAACACACGATCTACGTGAGAACTTGTGCCAAAAATCCGGTACGACCAGATCCATCTATGGATCTAGGAAGTGCGCTCTAGCACAAAATCAAAACCGAATACTACAACTGTTCGAACGCCATGGCACATCCCACTACAGGGGTGCCGCACACCCCCTATGTTTCACCGATGAGGTGCTGGATCATGAATTCCTAGAAGGATTCAAACCAGTGAACATAGAGGCGTACGACGGGACCATAGACCCTGGAGTCTGGATCGAGGACTTTATCCTCCATATCCATATGGCTCGCGGAGATGATCTCCATGCCATTAAATACTTGCCCCTCAAGCTTAAAGCACCAGCTCGGCACTGGTTGAAAAGCCTCCCCGAAAACTCAATTGGAAGTTGGGAGGAGCTCGAGGACGCTTTTCAGGCTAATTTTCAAGGGACCTACGTCCGACCTCCGGATGCAGACGATTTAAGTCATATAATCCAACAGTCCGGAGAGTCCGCCCGAAAGCTTTGGAACATGTTTCTCACCAAGAAGAACCAAATCGTCGACAGTCCGGACGCCGAAGCCTTAGCATCTTTCAAACACAGTGTCCGAGACGAATGGCTGGCCAGACACCTCGGCCAAGAAAAACCAAGAATAATGGCAGCCCTAACAAGCCTCATGACCTGCTTTTGCACGGGTGAAGACAGCTGCTTAGCCCGTAGTAGCACCAACGACCCAAGCACATCCGAAGTTAGGGATGGCAATGGAAAACCACGACGCAACAAAAACAAGCGTCGAAATAGAGAAGATAGCCCAGATAATACAGCGGTAAACGCCGGATTCAGGGGCTCTCGACCAAGTCAGCGGAAAAAGCCTTTCAAAGGCAGCAGAGATGCACTGTCTAGCCTAAACACGATTCTTGACAAGCCCTGTCAGATTCATGGCACCCCCGACAAACCTGCAAATCACACCCACAAAGAATGTTGGGTCTTCAAGCAGGCCGGTAAGCTAAACGCCGAACACAAAGGGGAAGAGACACCAAGCGAAGACGAGGACGAACCTTGCCAGCAAAGCACTAGAGGACAGAAAAAATTCCCACCAGAGGTTAAAACGGTAAACATGATCCATGTGACGAAGAGGAGAAGCAAACATGCACTCCGAGATACACACGCCATAGAGCCCATCACCCCTAGGTTCAACCCCTGGTTGGCCTGCCCGATCACTCTTGATCGCGGGGATCACGCGACAAGCATCCAGCACGAAGGATTGGCGGCCTTGGTGTTAGACCCAATAATAAACGGATACCATTTCACAAGAGTCCTCATGGACGGCGGCAGTGATCTAAATCTGATATATCAGGACACAGTCCGCAAAATGGGGATAGACCCGACACAAATAAGCCATAGTAATACTACCTTCAAGGGAGTAATACCAGGCCAAGAGGCCCGCTGTACGGGCTCTCTACTGCTAGAGGTTGTATTCGGTTCTCCCGATAACTTCCGAAGCGAAAGGTTAACTTTCCACATCGCTCCATTCCGAAGTGGCTATCAAGCACTACTCGAAAGAACGGCTTTCGCTCGTTTTAATGCAATACCGCATTACGCTTTTCTCAAGCTTAAGATGCCCGGTCCACGTGGCACCATCACAGTTAGCAGAAAAACTGGTCGTTTTCTACGCGCGGAAGAGGGTGCGGCAGCTTTAACAGCCGCGAACTAGATGGCCTCACCAACCAGAAAAAATGATAGGTCATCAAGACCACGGACATAGTTAGACGAGTCCGGTGCACCACTACATATACATGAGATTAGTTTGATGATCAAACCCTCCTAGATGGTACCAGGGGCTTCCCGCGTGTAATCAGGGCCAGTCCGGCTCAACTTGACTTATCTTGAATTTTAATAGTTCATTGATAATAACCAATTTTTTTTGGCACGGAAACTTTCACCTAAGTTCTTCCCTTTTACAGATGACAATCGTGCTACACCCGTCCAGGACATGGCACAACAGAGACACAGGCGCAGATGTGCAGCAGGGACCCGCCCAAAGGTTTCTTTTTAGATTAAGACCCGGCGTAAACCTTTTTTACTGTCTCTTGTTGTTCACATCCTCTGGATACTCAACACAACCGAGAAGGATGCTGACGTTATTGGCATGTGGCCACATCAGGATATTGCACGTACCTGGACACCCGGGGTTTATTATTAAGGGCATTGTTCAGCCCGGTATATGTTATAAAGACCGAATACCTTAGGGAGTGTTCGGCATCGCGAGTTTGGTCCTATATGCATCAGCTCCGAATCATGTCTTTGGTCAAATGTTGGGTTTGCCCGGCTCCCATGTTTTGGTACCTTACGTACCGCTAATCGGCTAAGGTAGCACTGGGAGAACTACTGCGATTGTGCCCTAGTTCATCCGGATGAGCACCTCAGAAGAGAAAGCCGAAAACTAACTGTCATGATATAGCGCGAGGCTGGTCAACTACTCGATGACTCAACGGAATCTTCGGGATTCCTCCGCATTAACGAAGGGCCGTTTCCCGGTCATGTACGTATGCGCCCCGTAGTCGGACGAGCGTAGAAGTACCAGGAGCTATATAGTAGCCCCACCGTCAAACTCCTATGGCTAAGTGAAAGTGTTAAAGCAATATAGTCTGATTGCCTTGTTCGCTGTGCTACTACCTCCTTAATGGACCAAGACATTGGATCAAGTGTGAATACGCGTTATTTTTTTGCGAACACCCCCGCATTATGTGCGTGGGGGCGGAAGCCGACGACTGCAAACTTTCAGGTTATATACATATATACATAAACGGCCGCACAGGAGGCATCATAATACTTTCAGGCAAAAGTATAAACATAGCCTTGATAACTCAATAAAACATTGTTTCTACAATGGGAGTACATGTCACTAGAACATAATATTCTTCGAGCACTGAGCCTCTATCGAACGAGCGCCTTCAAGAACTTCTTCAAAGTAGTGCTCGGCAGCCACTCGGCCTACGACCGAACCCGGTGTTGCAACAGTGGTGGCCTCCATCTCTGCCCAGTATGTCTTGAAACGGGCAAAGGCCATCCGTGCACCCTCTATGCACTCCGATCTCTTTATAGCATCGATGTGCGGCACAACACCAAGGAATTGTTCCACTAAACTAAAGTAAATATTCGGCCTTGGCCCTCCTGGCCACAGATGATCCACAACAAACCTCATGGCAAGTCCGGACAACCTATGGAGCTCGGCCCACTCGGCCATTCGCTCATTCAATAGAAGCGGGCGGACTGGAGCATGGAACTGTGACCAGAACAACTTTTTCCACTTCGTGATCTTTTTGATCCTTGAAGTACTCGGCCGCATCAGCAGCACTTGCAGCCAAATCCATGTAGGCGTCCGCAGAACTCCATGGTCGGTCAAGAGGAGCATACTTCGGATCTCCGAACTTAGTTCGCAACAAGAAGGGCTTCCCAGACACGATATCCGTAGCATGATGCAGCTCCTCCTTCGTCGCTCTAATTTTGGAGCGGGCTTCCTTGGCAGCTACCAGGGCCTTCTCCAGGTCCGTCGCCCTCGCTCGGCTTTCTTTTTCAAGAAGCTGGTAACGGTCAGCGGCATCGTTCAACTCTACAACCATTTTGGCTATTCTTTCCTTGCTCTGGCAATGCGCGGCCTGTTCGGCCCTCAACTCTTCGACCGCCTTTAGAGCGGCCGCATTGCTACTCCTTGCTTGTTCCTTGGCTCGGGCAAGCTCCGCCCGAAGGGTCTCCACGGTGGCAGCTCCATCTGCAGTCACAACATATTAAAGATACTAGCATCATGCTCCTCTTACTATGTGACGATCACCAGAAAAATCACTTACCATGTGCCTCGTCAAGCCGCTTGTTGACAAGCACGATGTCGGCATCGGCCGCATCAAGTAGCCTCTTTAGCTTGGGAAACCCATCAGTCTGGCTAGCCACCGGAACCTCAGCCACCTGCACATAAAGGCAATCGGGTTATTACCTGGGACTATGATCCTCGGTTTGCCGCCGTTCTCGACGACAACCAGAGTCTCACGGGCTACTATCTGCATAGGGCACACCTAACATGTGCGGTACTGTCAAAAACATACACTATTTTGCGTACCTCAAAGCCTTTCAGCAAACTCATAAAAGCTTCATGCAATCCGCTTTCAGCGGATGAAATCCTTTCAATTACCGTACCCATTAGCGTATGATGTGCTTCTGAGACGGCCGCTTGCCCCAGAAGATCCTTCAGTGCATCCGACCACACACTATACGATTCTGGACTCTTGTTGTTTCTCTCCTTAGGAGCCGGATACTGAGGACTCTGGGTAGCCAAAAGGTTATCCTCTGGCCTTGGCGGATCAGGAGATACTCTCCGCGATGACACTTCAGGGTCGCCCGCCTCATGAGGCGGGGTGTCAGGGGGAGGCGTTTCGCTCTCCATCATCTCCGGAAGAAGATCCCCCGAAGGTGAACTCTGTCGAGAAGGGCTACGATCCGGACTACAATTTATAAGCTTCGGTTATTGTCTTCGGAAGTAAGGTAGGATATTTTCACTATTAAGTACTTTTTGATTACTTATAGCTCAGTAGAGGGCTAATCCCCGCGCGGACATTGTGCAGCAAGAATACCTGATAACCCACAAGTATAGGGGATCGCAACAGTTTTCGAGGGTAAAGTATTCAACCCAAATTTATTGATTCGACACAAGGGGAGCCAAAGAATACTCTCAAGTATTAGCAGCTGAGTTGTCAATTCAAACACACCTGGAAACTTAAAACCTGCAGCAAAGTGTTTAGTAGCAAGGTAATATGATAGTAGTGGTAACGGTAGCAAAAGGTAATAGTAGTAAAAGTAATGTTTTTGGTGTTTTGTAGTGATGATAGCAATAGCAACGGGAAAGTAAATAAGCGAAGAACAATATATGGAAAGCTTGTAGGCAATGGATCGGTGATGGAGAATTATGTCGGATGTGGTTCATCATGTAACAGCCATAACCTATGGTGACACAGAACTAGCTCCAATTCATCAATGTAATGTAGGCTTGTATTCCGAATATAGTCATACGTGCTTATGGAAAAGAACTTGTATGACATCTTTTGTCCTACCCTCCCGTGGCAGCGGGGTCCTTACGGAAACTAAGGGATATTAAGGCCTCCTTTAAATAGAGAACCGGAACAAAGCATTAACACATAGTGAATACATGAACTCCTCAAACTACGGTCATCACCGGTAAGTATCCCGATTATTGTCACTTCGGGGTTAACGGATCATAACACATAATAGGTGACTATAGACTTGCAAGATAGGATCAAGAACTCTCATATATTGATGAAAACATAATAGGTTTTGATCTGAAATCATGGCACTCGGGCCCTAGTGACAAGCATTAAGCATAGCAAAGTCATAGCAACATCAATCTCAGAACATAGTAGATACCAGGGATCAAACCCTAACAAAACTAACTCGATTACATGATAAATCTCATCCAACCCATCACCGTCTAGCAAGCCTATGATGGAATTACTCACGCACGGCGGTGAGCATCATGAAATTGGTGATGGAGGATGGTTGATGTTGATGATGGCGACGGATTCCCCTCTCCGGAGCCCCGAACGGACTCCAGATCAGCCCTCCTGAGAGGTTTTAGGGCTTGGCGGCGGCTCCGTATCATCAAACGCGATGATTTCTTCTCTCTGATTTTTTTTCTCCCCGAAGCACAATATATAGAGTTGGAGTTGGAGTCAGAGAGGCACCAGCGGGGCCATGAGGTAGGGGGCGCGCCCCCACCCTCGTGGATAGGTGGTGGGCCCCCTGGCCTTCATCTTTTGTAGGTATTTTTTATATTTTCCAAAAAGTGGCTCTGTGAAGTTTCAGGTCATTCCGAGAACGTTTGTTTCTGCACATAAATAACACCATGGTAATTTTGCTGAAAACAGCGTCAGTCCGGGTTAGTTCCATTCAGATCATGCAAGTTAGAGTCCGAAACAAGGGAAAAAGTGTTTGGAAAAGTTGATACGACGGAGACATATCAACTCCCCCAAGCTTAAACCCTTGCTTGTCCTCAAGCAATTCAGTTGATAAACTGAAAGTGATAAAGAAAAACTTTTACAAACTCTGTTTGCTCTTGTTGTTATAAATATGTAAAGCCAGCATTCAAGTTTTCAGTAAAGATTATAACTAACCACATTCACAATAACGCATAGGTATCAAGTTTACTCATATCGATGGCATAATCAACTAATGAGCCATAATAATAAATCTCGGATGACAACACTTTCTCAAAACAATCATAATATGATATAACAAGATGGTATCTCGCTAGCCCTTTCCGAGACCGCAAAACATAAATGCAGAGCACCTTTAAAGATCAAGGACTGACTAGACATTGTAATTCATGGTAAAAGAGATCCAGTCAAGTCATACTCAATGTAAACTAACAACAATGAATGCAAATGACAGCGGTGCTCTCCAACTAGTGCTTTTTAATAATAGGAGGATGACTCAACATAAAAGTAAATGGATAGGCCCTTCGCAGAGGGAAGCAGGGATTTGTAGAGGTGCCAGAGCTCGTTTTGAAACAGAGGTGAACAATATTTTGAGCGATATACTTTCATTGTCAACATAACAACCAAGAGATGGCAATATTTTCCATGCTACACACATTATAGGCGGTTCCCAAACAGAATGGTAAAGTTTATACTCCCTCTCCACCAACAAGCATCAATCCATGGCTTGCTCAAAACAACGAGTGCCTCCAACTAACAACAGTCACAGGGGCAGTTTTGTTTTGCAATTATTTTGATTTAGTTTGCATAAAGCATGGGACTGGGCATCCCGGTGACCAGCCACTTTCTTGTGAGTGAGGAGCGGAGTCCACTCCTCTTGAGAATAACACGCCTAACATGGAAGATACGGACATCCCTAGTTGATACATGAGCTATTCGAGCATACAAAACAGGATGATTATTTGAAGGTTTAGAGTTTGGCACATACAAATTTACTTGGAATGGCAGGTAGATATTGCATATAGGAAGGTATAGTGGACTCATTTGGAATAACTTTGGGGTTTATGGAATTGGATGCACAAGAAGTATTCCCGCTTAGTACAGGTGAAGGCTAGCAAAAGACTGGGAAGCGACCAGCTAGAGAGCGACAACAGTCATGAACATGCATTAAAATTAATCAACACCGAATGCAAGCATGAGTAGGATATAATCCACCATGAACAAAAATATCGTGAAGGCTATGTTGACTTTGTTTCAACTACATGCGTGAACATGTGCCAAGTCAAGTCACTTAAATCATTCAGAGGAGGATACCACCCTATCATACCACATCCTAACCATTTTAATAGCATGTTGGCACGCAAGGTAAACCATTATAACTCATAGCTAATCAAGCATGGCACAAGAAACTATGATCTCTAATTGTCATTGCAAACATGTTTATTCATAATAGGCTGAATTAGGAATGATGAACTAATCGTATTTACAAAAACAAAAGAGGTCGAGTTCATACCAGTTTTTCTTATCTCTGTCAGTCCAGCATATAACATCATAATTGCCTTTCACTTGCACGATCGAATGATGTGAATAATAATAATAGTGCATGTGCATTGGACTAAGCTAGAATCTACAAGCATTGAATAAATAGGAGAAGACAAGGCAATATGGGCTCTTTTTCAGATCAACAATAATGCATATAAGAGCTACTTCAACAATTTAATTATGGTCTTCTCCTATCGATCCCCAAAAGAAAAGAAAAGAAATAAAACTATTTACACGGGAAAGCTTCCAACAAGCAAAAGGAGAACAGGAAATCTTTTTGGGTTTTCTTTTTAATTACTGCTACAAGCATGGAAAGTGAATTAATTAAAAGCTATAACTAATTTTTTTGGTTTTTCTTAAGGTTTATTAAACACACAAGAAGAAAACATAAAAAGGAAAATAAACTAGCATGGATGATACAATGAAAAAGTATGAGCACCGACATCTATCAATGAGTGTGTGAACATAAATGTAATGTCGGTGGGAAATACGTACTCCCCCAAGCTTAGACTTTTGTCCTAAGTTGGTCTATGGCCACGGCTGGCCTGCCTGATATCCATAGTAATAGTTGGGGTCATACTGTGATGAAGAAGGCTCCGATTGCCACAGGTAATTAGACTATCGCGGAGGATCAACTTGTGGTTCCGCCTCTGGCTTTGTGGCGGATGTAGGGTTCCGGTAGGCGTGAATGTCCTTTGGCGAGACGAGGTATTTGCCTAAAGATAAATTAAACAAGGAAGGAGCAGGCAAGGTGATATTCTCAGGGTGATGTTTATCAAAGAACAGTTTGTATTTCAGCTCCCCTTCCCCATTCTTTATAACAAAGTCATGTGCTACCATACTCTTATAATCTAAATAAACATGAGGCAGCAATTTTTCTTCTTTTTCATAGTGCCTAATAGGTATATTATAATGTGCAGCAAGGCATGAAGCATAAATACCACCAAAGATGGGTCCTTTGGTATGGTTAAGACTTAACCGTTTAGCAATAATACCGCCCATACTAACAGAGTTGTCAGCATATAAACCATGGAACAGAATAAAAATATCAGGGACACTAAGGTTTCCACAGTTTCCGCGACCAATTAAGCAACGACTAGCAAATATTGCAAAGTAGCGTAAAACAGGAAAATGTATGCTAGTGATTCGTGCATCGGAAACCTTCCTAGTTTCCTCTACAGTGATAGTATCAATAAAACCTTCCACATCCTTGCGATGTAGTTCCTATAGACTACCCTCAAAAGGGATCAAACAAACCTGACAAAAATCATAAAGTGACATCTTCTTAACCACATCATATAAATGAAACTCTACTGAAGGAGGTGATTCCCTAGGATAATAGTAGAAGTTTTGCACAAAAGTATTGGTTAGTAAGCGATACTGTTCGCGTTGGTCGTGGAGGAAGTCAATGAGGCCTGCATTCTTTGCCAATTCATAAAAATCCTCATAAATCCCAATTGCTCTCAAGAATTCATCGGAGTGCCATTCACACGGCCTAACCTCCGCGATGCGAGGCAAATTATATTTAGGCTTCTGTGCCTCTTCATTTTTCTTTTCCCTTGAGCTTCGGCTCGATGAGCCCCTCAAAAATCTCTTTATCATTTTCTGAAAAATTCTGAAATTTTTAGTAACTTCAAAATAAAAGTAAACTGAACTCAATAATATTGATAGCAACTACTCCTACAAGTGCCTAAGGCCTATATCATGCATCAAAACTACTTTTGACCATATTAATTTGGCATGCAAGCTCAAGAACAGGGTCACCTAAGCAGCAAAAATTTGCAATGAATAAAGCACTAGAACAAAAACTAATTGTACCAATGGAGGAGTCACATACCAAGGAACAATCTCCCCAAGCAGTTTTGTGAGAGGTGCTTTGAGCAAGGAGATCGAAAATGGCAGCAAAACGAGCTTGGACTCGAGTTTGAGCTGGTTATTCGTGTTTGGGGGAGGAAGAAGAAGTGTATGGGTGAAAGGATAAGTGGAGGGGGGCCACCGTGGGCCCACGAGGCAGGGGGCGCACCCAGGGAGGTAGGGCGCGCCCTCCACCCTCGTGGGCAGGTGGTTGACCCCCCTGCTGTGTTCTCAGTGCCAAATATTCTCAAATATTCTAGAAAAAATCATATTTAAATTTCAGGGCATTTGGAGAACTTTTATTTTCGAGGTATTTTTATATTGCACGGATAATCAGATAACAGACAGGAAAAACATTTATTTTTATTTTATTTAATAATATAAATAACAGAAAGTAAAAGTGGGGTACAGAAGGTTGTGCCTTCTAGTTTCATCCATCTCATGATCATCAAAAGGAATCCACTAACAAGGTTGATCAAGTCTTGTTAACGAACTCATTCCGAATAACATGGAACCGGAGAAATTTCGAATAACACTATGTTACCTCAACGGGGATATGCACATCCCCAATAATAAGAATATCATATTTCTTCTTGACAGTAGGAAGAGGAAATTCAAAACCTCCAAATATAATCGATGGAATTTTTCCAATAGAGTTGATACTATGAACTTGAGGTTGTTTCCTCGGAAAGTGTACCGTATGCTCATTACCATTAACATGAAAAGTGACATTGCCTTTAGTGCAATCAATAACAGCCCTTGCAGTATTCAAAAAGGGTCTTCCAGGAATAAAAGACATACTATCGTCCTCGGGAATATCAAGAATAACAAAGTCCGTTAAAATAGTAACGTTTGCAACTACAACAGGCACATCCTCACAAATACCGACAGGTATAGCAGTTGATTTATCAGCCATTTGCAAAGATATTTCAGTAGGTGTCAACTTATTCAAATCAAGTCTACGGTATAAAGAGAGAGGCATAACACTAACACCGGCTCCAAGATCACATAAAGCAGTTTTAACATAGTTTCTTTTAATGGAGCATGGTATAGTGGTACTCCTGGATCTCCAAGTTTCTTTGGTATTCCACCTTTAAAAGTATAATTAGCAAGCATGGTGGAAATTTCAGCTTTCGGTATCTTTCTTTTATTTGTAATAATATCTTTCATGTACTTAGCATAAGGATTTGTTTTTAGCATATCAGTTAATCGCATACGCAAAAAGATAGGTCTAATCATTTCAGCAAAGCGCTCGAAATCCTCATCATCCTTTTTCTTGGATGGTTTGGGAGGAAAAGGCATGGGTTTCTGAACCCAAGGCTCTCTTTCTTTACCATGTTTCCTAGCAACAAAGTCTTTTTTATCATATCGTTGATTATTTGATTGTGGGTTATCAAGATCAACAAAGGTTCAATTTCTATATCATTATCATTACTAAGTTTAGCATCATCAATAACATTATCATTAACATTATCACTAGTTTCAGGTTCATTACCAGATTGTGTTTCAGCATCAGAAATAGAAATATCATTTGGATTCTCAAGTGTTTTAGTAATAGGTTCACTAGAAGTATGCAAGGTCCTATCATTTTTCTTTTTCTTCATTTTAGAAGAACTAGGTGCACCTATATTATTTCTCTGAGAATCTTGCTCAATTCTTTTAGGATGGCCTTCAGGATACAAAGGTTCCTGAGTCATTCTACCACCTCTAGTCATAACTCTAACATCATTATCATTTTTCTTACTATTCAATTCATTGAGAAAACCATTTTGAGCCTTAAGTACTTGTTCTACTTGAGTGGTAACCATAGAAGCATGTTTACTAATGAGTTTAAGTTCACCTTTGACTTTAGCCATATAATCACCCAAGTGTTCAAGCATATTTGAATTGTATTTCAATTGTCTACCAAAATAAGCATTAAAATCTTATTGCTTAGCCATAAATTTATCAAACTCATCTATGCATGGGCTAGCAAACTTAGCAAATGGGACTTCAGCTTTATCATATCTATAGAGAGAATTTACCTTTACTACCTGTGTCGGGTTATCAAGACCATGAGTTTCTTCAATAGGTGGAGGATTAAGATCATATGTTTCTTCAACAGGTGGTAAATTAAGACTGTGTATTTCTTCAATAGGAGGTAAATTCTTAACATCTTTAGCTTTAATACCTTTTTCTTTCATAGATTTCTTTGCCTCTTGCATATCTTCAGGACTGAGAAATAGAATACCCCTCTTCTTCGGAGTTGGTTTAGGAATAGGCTCAGGAACTGGCTCCGGAGGTGTCCAATTATTTTCATTTGCCAACATATTATTCAATAGAATTTCAGCTTCATCCGGTGTCCTTTCCCTGAAAACAGAACCAGCACAACTATCCAGGTAATCTCTGGAGGCATCGGTTAGTCCATTATAAAAGATATCAAGTATTTCATTTTTCTTAAGAGGATGATTAGGCAAAGCATTAAGTAATTGGAGAAGCCTCCCCCAAGCTTGTGGGAGACTCTCTTCTTCAATTTGCACAAAATTATATATATCCCTTAAAGCAGCTTGTTTCTTATGAGCAGGGAAATATTTAGCTGAGAAGTAATAAATCATATCCTGGGGACTACGCACACAATCAGGATCAAGAGAATTAAACCATATCTTAGCATCACCCTTTAATGAGGACAGAAATATTTTAAGGATGTAAAAGTAACGAGTTCTCTCATCTTTAGTGAATAGGGTGGCTATATCATTCAGTTTAGTAAGATGTGCCACAACAGTTTCAGATTCATAAATATGAAAATGATCAGATTCAACCAAAGTAATTATATCAGGATCAACAGAGAATTCATAATCCTTATCAGTAACACAGATAGGTGAAGTAGCAAAAGCAGGGTCAGGTTTCATTCTAGCATTTAGAGATTGCTTATTCCATTTAGCTAATAACCTTTTGAGTTCATGACTATCTTTTCAAGCTAAAATAGCTAAAGAAGCTTCTTGATCAAAAACATAACCCTTAGGAATAACAAGTGATTCTTCATCATCACTTTCATCAGTATTATCAGATTCAATATTTTCAATATCTCTAGCCCTAGCAATTTGTTCATCAAGAAATCACTAAGTGGCACAGTAGTATCAAGCATAGAAGTAGTTTCATCATAAGTATCATGCATAGCAGAAGTGACATCATCAATAACATGCGACGTATCAGAACGAATAACAGAAGCAGGTGTAGGTGTCGCAAGCTTACTCAAAACAGAAGGTGAATCAAGTGCAGAGCTAGATGGCAGTTCCTTACCTCCCCTCGTAGCTGAGGGATAGATCTTGGTTTTTGGATCTCTCAAGTTCTTCATAATGATAAGCAGATATATATCCCAAGTGACTCAAAGAATAGAGCTATGCTCCCCGGCAACGGCGCCAGAAAATAGTCTTGATAACCCACAAGTATAGGGGATCGCAACAGTTTTCGAGGGTAAAGTATTCAACCCAAATTTATTGATTCGACACAAGGGGAGCCAAAGAATATTCTCAAGTATTAGCAGCTGAGTTGTCAATTCAACCACACCTGGAAACTTAATATCTGCAGCAAAGTGTTTAGTAGCAAGGTAATATGATAGTAGTGGTAACGGTAGCAAAAGGTAACAGTAGTAAAAGTAATGTTTTTGGTATTTTGTAGTGATGATAGCAATAGCAACGGAAAGTAAATAAGCGAAGAACAATATATGGAAAGCTTGTAGGCAATGGATCAGTGATGGAGAATTATGCCGGATGCGGTTCATCATGTAACGGTCATAACCTAGGGTGACACAGAACTAGCTCCAGTTCATCAATGTAATGTAGGCATGTATTCCGAATATAGTCATACGTGCTTATGGAAAAGAACTTGCATGACATCTTTTGTCCTACCCTCCCGTGGCAGCGGGGTCCTTACGGAAACTAAGGGATATTAAGGCCTCCTTTTAATAGAGAACCGGAACAAAGCATTAACACATAGTGAATACATGAACTCCTCAAACTACGGTCATCACCGGTAAGTATCCCGATTATTGTCACTTCGGGGTTAACGGATCATAACACATAATAGGTGACTATAGACTTGCAAGATAGGATCAAGAACTCTCATATATTGATGAAAACATAATAGGTTCAGATTTGA
Organism: Triticum aestivum; assembly: GCF_018294505.1. Classification (NCBI taxonomy): domain Eukaryota; kingdom Viridiplantae; phylum Streptophyta; class Magnoliopsida; order Poales; family Poaceae; genus Triticum; species Triticum aestivum. The sequence continues at coordinate 267,605,466 of NC_057794.1, forward strand.
AATCATGGCACTCGGGCCCTAGTGACAAGCATTAAGCATAGCAAAGTCATAGCAACATCAATCTCAGAACATAGTGGATACTAGGGATCAAACCCTAACAAAACTAACTCGATTACATGATAAATCTCATCCAACCCATCACCGTCCGACAAGCCTGTGATGGAATTACTCACACACGGCGGTGAGCATCATGAAATTGGTGATGGAGGATGGTTGATGATGATGATGGCGACGGATTCCCCTCTCCGGAGCCCCGAACGGACTCCAGATCAGCCCTCCCGAGAGGTTTTAGTGCTTGGCGGCGGCTCCGTATCGTAAAACGCGATGATTTCTTCTCTCTGATTTTTTTCTCCCCGAAACACAATATATAGAGTTGGAGTTGGAGTCGGAGAGGCACCAGGGGGCCCATGAGGTAGGGGGCGCCCTAGGAGGGCAGGTGCGCCCCCACCCTCGTGGACAGGTGGTGGGCCCATGGCCTTCATCTTTTGCAGGTATTTTTTATATTTTCCAAAAAGTGGCTCCGTGAAGTTTCAGGTCATCCCGAGAACGTTTGTTTCTGCACATAAATAACACCATGGCAATTCTGCTGAAAACAGCATCAGTCTGGGTTAGTTCCATTCAAATCATGCAAGTTAGAGTCCAAAACAAGGGCAAAAGTGTTTGGAAAAGTAGATACGACGGAGATGTATCAATACCCTCCGAGGCAGGACCCTCTGGCGAAGATTTCTTCTCCCGTTTGGAAACCTTAGTTTCTGGATCTTCAGAGGTATTCCTCTTCCTTCCCCGGGGAGAGGGAATGTCAGATTCTTCCCCCTGGTTGTCCTCCCTCGTGGAGGCGCTCATTCCCCCGGTTGGGACGAGTAGCGAGTGAGGCCCGCTTTCGGCCTCTTTATTCCCCCCTTCATCTTCCTTTGAGGGCACCTGATAAGGCGCCGGCTCGAGCATTCTGTCCAGTACCGGATTGTCCAAGCCCTCGGGAAGGGGGGCCGAACACCTGATCATCTTCGCCTTTGTTATCCAGTCCTGGTCAAAGAGCGACTTTTTAGAATGATGTCATGATAAATAAAAGGACAACATGTTCGGCCATGGGATTACTTACTTGGGTATCAGGGCGGTTGCAGCTCAAACCCACATCCTCAGTGGTGTCCGGACACACTATTTGAGCTCCGAAGAACGATTTGTACATATCTTCGAGCGTCATGCCGAGGAAGTGCTGAATAGCTCGCTGTCCTTCCGGGTTGAATTCCCACATACGGAGGCGCCGACGTTTGCAAGGCTGGACTCGACGAACTAGCATAACTTGCATTACCATACACATGCTGAAATTTCTCTCAAAGAGATCTCGGATGGGGCTCTGCAATATCGGCACATCCTTTGCTGGACCCCAGCTCAGCCCCCTGCTGATCCATGATGTCAGTTGTGGTGGGGGGCCCGAGCGAAAGGTAGGGGCGGCTACCCACTTGGCACTTCGGGGAGCTGTGATATAAAACCACTCCCGCTGCCACAAACTGGACACCTCTGGGAAGGAACCCTCTGGCCATGGAGCATTAGCGCTTTTGCTTATTAAGGCGCCTCCGCACTTTGCGTGCCGCCCCTCGATCATCTTCGGCTTCACATTGAAGGTCTTGAGCCATAGGCCGAAGTGAGGGGTAATGCGAAGGAAGGCCTCGCATACGACAGTAAATGACGAGATGTGAAGGAGGGAATCCGGGGCCAGATCATGGAAATCCAGCCCATAACGGAACATGAGCCCCCCTAACAAAGGGATCCAGAGCGAGGCCTATCCCTCGAAGGAAGTGAGAGATGAACACAACACTCTCGTTGGGTTCGGGAGTGGGGATGACCTGCCCTCGGGCAGGTAGCCTATGCGAAATTTCGGTAGCCAGATATCTAGCCTCTCTCAGCTTCTTGATGTCCTCCTCTGTGAAAGAGGAAGGCATCCACCGACCTTGAAGGTTGGATCCGGACATGGTTGAAGGTCCGAAGCGCCTAACCTGAGCCTTGGGTGTTGGAACTCGAGGCGGGGGAAGGATTCGATTAAGCACGCGAGGGAAAAAAGGACAGGCCTCGCCCTCTTTACAAAGAAGGTGAATATCAAGCGTCCTCCTCGTGGCCATTTGGGACTTGCCTAAAAACGAGGAGTCATACCAACAGGCATGATTGGGTTACCCACGTCCGTATTGATGAGAATCCCGCAATAAGGGGGACACGATCTCTGCTTTGACAAGACGTGTCAGGAAACCTGCCTCGCAATATGTGCAGCGCTGGTTGAGAAAAACAGTTCGAATAAAGACCGGGCGATGGCATGATGTCGTGCTGTCAAACGTGTCAGCAGATTAGATTTGTGGAAATAATATTCTCTCTACGGTGGTATGCAGAACTTGTTTTGCAGAGCCGGACACTATCCTTGTGTTCAAAATCTTCTATGGAGTATTCGGAGGAGGAACCCACCTTGCAATGCCGAAGACGAATCTGCGCGCCGGACTCATCATCATTGAAGCCTGGTTCAGGGGCTACTGAGGGAGTCCTGGATTAGGGGGTCTCTAGACAGCCGGACTATATCCTTTGGCCGGACTGTTGGACTATGAAGATACAAGATTGAAGACGTCGTCCCGTGTCCGGATGGGACTCTCCTTGGCGTGGAAGGCAAGCTAGGAAATACGGATATGTAGATCTCCTCCCTTGTAACCGACTCTGTGTAACCCTAGCCCCCTCCAGTGTCTATATAAACCGAAGGGTTTAGTCCATAGGACAACATACAATCATACCATAGGCTAGCTTCTAGGGTTTAGCCTCTACGATCTCGTGGTAGATCAACTCTTGTAATACGCATATCATCATGAACAATCAAGCAGGACATAGGGTATTACCTCCATCAAGAGGGCCCGAACCTGGGTAAACATCTTGTCCCCTGCCTCCTATTACCATTCGCCTTAGACGCACAGTTCGGGACCCCCTATCCGAGATCCACCGGTTTTGACACCGACAGTTGGGGAAGACATCTCCAGCAGTAGCACGACGGTGTGGTGGTGGTGGAGTAGCGTGGTTCTTTAGCGGGGCTTCACCAAGCACTACGGAAGACGAGGAGGTGGAGAGGTAGGGCTGCGCCGAGAGAGAGACTTTCGTGTGTGGCAGCCCCAAAACCCCTATTATATATCGGAGGAGGGGAGGGGGCTGCGCCCCCTCTAGGGTTCCCACCCTAGGGTGGCGGCAGCCCTAGATGGGATGGAGGGGGCGGCCAAGAGGGGGAGAGAGGGGGCACGCCCTAGGGTGGGCCTTAGGCCCATCTGCGCCTAGGGTTCCCCCTCTCCCCTTTTGCTGCGCCTTGGGCCTTAGTGGGCGGCACACCATCCCACTCAGGGGATGGTCCCTTCCCACTCTTGGCCCATGCAAGCCTCCGGGGCCGGTGGTCCTAGTACATTAGCAGTGATGCCTGGAAAACATCCGATGTCCAAATCCTGACTTCCTATATATCATTGTTTCACTCCGGACCATTCCGGGACTCCTCGTGACGTCCGGGATCTCATCCGGGATTCCGAACAACATTCGGTAACCACGTACGTACTTTCCCTATAACCCTAGCATCATCGAACCTTAAGTGTGTAGACCCTACGGGTTTGGGAGGCATGTAGACATGACCGAGACTTCTCTCCGGTCAATAACCAATAGCGGGATCTGGATAGCCATGTTGGCTCCCACATGTTCCACGATGATCTTATCGGATGAACCACGATTTTGGGGATTCAATCAATCCCATATACAATTCCCTTTGTCTATCGGCATGTTACTTGCCCGAGATTTGATCGTCGGTATCTCTATACCACGTTAAATCTCGTTACCGGCAAGTCTCTTTACTCGTTCCGTAACGCATGTTCTCGTGGCTAACTCCTTAGTCACATTGAGCTTGTTATGATGATGCATTACCGAGTGGGCCCAGAGATACCTCTCCGTCATACGGAGTGACAAATCCCAATCTCGATTCGTGCCAACCCAATAGATACTTTTGGAGATACCTGTAGTGCACCTTTATAGCCACCCAATTACGTTGTGACGTTTGGTACACCCAAGGCATTCCTACGGTATCTGGGAGTTGCACAATCTCATGGTCTAAGGAAATGATACTTGACATTAGAAAAGCTTTAGCAAATGAACTACACGATCTTGTGCTACGCTTAGTATTGGGTCTTGTCCATCACATCATTCTCCTAATGATGTGATCCCATTATCAATGACATCCAATGTCCATGGTCAGGAAACCATGACCATCTATTGATCAACGAGCTTGTCAATTAGAGGCTTACTAGGGACATATTATGATCTATGTATTCACACATGTATTACGATTTCCGGTTAATACAATTATAGCATGAACAATAGACAATTATCATGAACACGGAAATATAATAATAACCACTTTATTATTGCCTCTAGGGCATATTTCCAACAAGACTAGCTCGATAATCAAAGATGGTTAAGTTTCCTAACCATAGACATGTGTTATCATTTGATGAACGGGGTCACGTCATTAGGAGAATGATGTGATGGACAAGACCCATCTGTTAGCTTAGCATATTGATCATTCAGTTTTATTGCTATTGCTTTCTTCATGTCAAATTCATATTCCTTCGACTATGAGATTATGCAAGTCGTGGATATCGGAGGAATACCTTGTGTGCTATCAAACGTCACAACATAACTGGGTGATTATAAAGCTGCTCTACAGATATCTCCGAAGGTGTTTTTTGGGTTGGCATAGATCGAGATTAGGATTTGTCACTCCAGGTATCAGAGGGGTATCTCTGGGCCCTCTCAGTAATGCACATCATAATAAGCCTTGCAAGCAAAGTGACTAATGATTTAGTTACGAGATGATGTATTATGGAACGAGTAAAGAGACTTGCCAGTAATGATATTGAACTAGGTATAGAGATACCGCCGATCGAATCTCGGGCAAGTAACATACCGACGGACAAATGGATTTGTGTATGTTGTCATAACGGTTTGACTGATAAAGATCTGTGTAGAATATGTAGGAGCCAATATGGGCATCCAGGTTCCGCTATTGGTTATTGACCGGAGAGGTGTCTCGGTCATGTCTACATAGTTCTCGAACCCGTAGGGTCCGCACGCTTAACGTTTGATGATGACATAGTATTATATGAGTTATGTGATTTGGTGACGGAATGTTGTTCGGAGTCCCGAATGAGATCACGGACATAACGAGGAGTCTCGAAATGGTCGAGAGGTAAAGATTGATATATAGGACGATGGTATTCGAACACCGGAAGTGTTTCGGAGGGTACCGGGTACATATCGGGTCACCGGAAGGGGTTCCCGACACCCCCGACAAAAGATATGGGCCTTATGGGCCAAGAGGGGAAACACACCAGCCACAAGGTGCTGGTGCGCCCCCCATATGGGCCGGCCGAGAAGGAGAAGGAAAGGAAAAAGAGGGAATAGGATTCCCCCTTCCTTCCCTCTCACCCTCTCTTTCCTTGCCCCTCCGGCAGATGAGGAAAGGGGGGCGCCGGCCATAGGAAGGCCCCAAGTAGGATTCGGCCTACTAGGGTGCCTCCCCTGCCCCCACCTATATATGTGGGGGCGCCCCTAGCACACACCAGACAATTGCCTAGACGTGTGAGGCGCCCCCCTCCACCATTTACTCCCACGGTCATATCTTCGTAGTGCTTAGGCGAAGCCCTGCACGGATCACTTCACCATCACTGTCACCACACCATCGTGCTGACGGCACTCATCTTCTTCCTTAGCACCTTTGCTGGATCAAGAGGACGAGGGACGTCATTAAGCTGAACGTGTGCAGAACTCGAAGGTGTCGTACGTTCGATGCTTGGTCGATCGGATCTAGAAGAAGTTTGACTACATCAACCGCGTTGTCAAACACTTCCGCTTTCGGTCTACGAGGGTACGTGGACACACTCTCCCCCTCTTGTTGCTATCCATCTCCTAGATAGATCTTGCGTGAGCGTAGGATTTTTTTTGAAATTGCATGCTACGTTTCCCAACACTGTCGCATGCCCCAAATGCCAGCAATCACCTGACTAGGAGCCGACCGACACCACCACGCCGGCTGCAACACGAAGGGCTCAACCATTTGAGGAGAACGTATTCTCTGTCTACAATGGAACACGATATTGATATAAAGATGATATCAATTACGCTCGGTCTCTAGAGCAACATAACATCAAGACCTAGTCGAGACATTAAGGATGTACAGAATCAAAAAAGATAAAGGGAAGAAGAAAAATAAAAAAATAAAATTGATGCGACTAATGGCATGCACCAATCAAACAAGAAACAACACCAATCACCACCATTAACAAGACAAAAACAATGAGGAAGTTTCTCTGAAAGCAACGCCTACAGGAAGGACAAAAACATCAATCATCGCCCTTTATAACACACCAATTACAAAGGAAGGTCCTCTAAAAGCAGCACCTTCAGGAAAGAAGCAACGAACAAGCATTGTTGTCGTTTGATCCAACCGCCGAAGGTCAGATCTTGAGTTTTAACCGTGGAGAGCATACCCGAGTAATCTCCAAAGAAATACCTTAAACAAGGAAAAGTGCATAAACATTGTTGTTGCAGGGTGCAACCAACGAAGGTTAGACCTTTTGTTTTCACCTTGAAGCTTGAGATATGATGCTCATGAGAGCCCACCAAACCAAAGACATTGTGTGCTACCATGACCACTTTTCAAACAAGATGATGCTACATGAGTGATGGTGCCCTGGACTAGGGGTGCTTGCCACATTGGCTCCCGACCATATGGGCTGGTACGAGGACACCCAAGATGATCAACTAGTGGGCCATATTCGTTGGTCCCAGGAGCACCAAGGTGGATTTTTCCTGAAGACTTGGCGCATACACCAAGACATAGAGGCAGTCTTCGACACGTTTACCCTTAGATGTAACCGACCTTTGTGTAACCCTAGGCACCCTCGGTACCTATATAAGCCGAGGGTGAGCACCATAGACGCCAACTCTCAGACATGATATTGTGACAGATCATTTGTAACTTATATATACTCCCTCCAAATAAATACAATCAAAATATGACATAGGGTATTGTCTCTTCGAGAGAGCATGAACCTGGGTAAATCCCCGTGTCATTTGTTACCATCGTGCTAAGGTTACCAGCTCGGGATCCCCTAAGCAAGATCTGCTGGATTTGACTCAATCATTGGTGGCCCATATAGGTCCTCCAAGTGGTCGAAGCGGTTCGATGACGTCCACGGCTGACGATCAGGTCAGCAACGGTGCAGCCTCCGCCCCAGAACTCCCCTACCACGGCTCGACCGGATGGTCGGGGAAAATTGAGGACTCAACCTCTCCCCGATATATGGAACTCGACAATTCAGGACCAGCCTCACTTTCCTCGCACATGACACTATATCAGGTTGTGGAAAAGCAAGGCATATTTATCCAAGCACCAACTCCAAGTCAAGCTTGGAACAAGAACCACGTCCCGCCTGAACAAGCCTAGAGCTTAGATGCAACGAGTTAGTGTGAAAGCTAGACATGTGTGGCCCCGCTAAATAAAATGAGGATTGATATCGAATTGATCCTCGGAAAGACAATCTTTGGTACCAATGTCAGATCGGGTCGGAGCCTATTTTTTGTTCCCGCCCACTACCCATGTCGAGTACTGCCCAGATAACATGGGACAAACTGACATATGGGATCTAGCCCTAAGTCATATAGAAGATAAGGGAGACCATCCAACAATTCTCGACAAGTTTTGTATTAAAGAAAAACAAAATTCCGGATTGTATGGACGAGGAAGCCCTAGCGCCGTCCTACTTCAGTGTTTACGATGAAGGGGTCAGAAGGCAATTCTATCATCATCGTACGAGGATGTTCGCCGAACTCTCCGACATGATGAAAAACTATTTCTCCATAGAGGACGCTGATTTAGCCAATTAATGGCGCCAAGACCCTTGCTCAGAATTTCCCGGGGCATAAGGGGGAGGCAGGCTCTCCCACCATAACCAATCACCCAAGCGCATCGATGATGATAGGCACAATGATCAACTTCCATGGAAGAATTCGGGCAAGTAGAAACAGAGTTAAATCGCTACTGGACACAGTACTCGACCGACCATGCTCAATCCACTCCACCTAGTCAGATAAACCGGCCACCCACAAACACAGGAAATTTTGGGTCCCGAGACATGTGGCAAAGGAGGACAATTCAATAACCCCGGCAACAGAGCAAGCCAAGGAATAGCAATCAACCACGACCAAGGACGATATCCGTCTGAGGTCAATGATGTTCTTATGAACTATGAGACACATTCCTGTTGAAACTAACGTAAAAGAGCTCTTCGAGAGATCTACACCATGACGAGCGCAGCGACCTCAGAGGACAAGTGGTCGAAAGTTCTGATCAATTTTTACCATCAAGACCAACCAATGGGAGTCCACACTTGAGGAGTCGCGGCTCTCATCCTTGACCCCATAATCAACGGTTACCATTTGTCCAACATCCTGATGGACGGACGGAGGCGGCAACCTCAACCTAATCTATGAGGATACTTTGCAAAAAAAAGCAGTTTGACAGACCCTGCATCCAGCCGAGCAGAACAACCTTTAAAGGTATCGTCCCTGGGAAATAAGCACGTTGCACCAGAAAAGTCATGCTCAACATGGTGTTCGGAACTCCCAATAATTATCAGGTAGAGGCCTTAATCTTCAACATAGTCCTGTTCTAGAGCGGCTACTACGCGCTGCTCGACTGATCCATGTTTGCCATGTTTCATGGCATCCCCCACTACGCATATGTGAAATTAAAGATGTCGGGGCCGAACGGCGTGATTACGATAGACGGCAACCCCGATTGATCGTTCAAAGCCGAGGACAGGACTGCAAACTTGGCCCTCGAGGCTGAATCTGATGCCTTAGCCGCCGAGGAGTTATCTGAGCTATGGGCAACGGTCCATAAGGACAACGTTGTTCTCACCAAAGGCTCAAATCAACGTCCTTTAAACCAGCCGATGAGATCATTAAGTTCCAAGTCCACCCCGAGGACCCGTCTAAATGGTCTCTATCGGAACTCGTCTAGACGCCATGCTAGATGTGGCACTCCGCTAATTTCTCACGAAAACTGGGATATATCCGCTTGGCACCCTTTCGACATGCCAGACATCCCAACTTCCCAAGGGACCTCACAGAGCACAGCATGAACATAATAGAGGGATGTAAACCAGTTAAACATGCATTGCATAGGTTCTCCGAGCAAAAGAGACAAGCAATGGGAGAAGATCTGGCAAAACTACTGGAAGCCATATTCATCAGAGAAGTAAAACATTCGGAGTGATTAGCAAACTTGGTCATGGTACCCAAGTAGGATAAATCCAAGCGCTTGTGTGTCGATTTTAAAGACGTTAACAAAGCCTTCCCTAATGACCCCTTCTCGTTATGTCGGATCGACCAAATTATCGATGTCATTGCCGGCCATGACCTCTTATGTTTTCTGGATGCGTGCTCGGGCTACCATCAAATCAGGATAAAGGAATCCAACCAAGAAGCAACTGCATTTAGCACTCCCTATGGTCTGTTCTCCTTCAATACACTTGCCGAGCTTAGAGATATCCAGAGATTGGTAGGATGTGTTGCGTCCCTGAGCCGATTCATATCTCGCCTTAGTGAAAAGACACTTCCACTGTGGGAACTGCTCAAATAGACCGGGAGCTTCAAGTGGATGCCCAAGGCCAACTCAGCTCTGGAAGAAATCAAAACACTGTTGGCCACTAATCTTGTCCTAGCTGCTACTTACCTTGGTGAATGATGACCCACAAGTATAGGGGATCAATCATAGTCCTCTCGATAAGTAAGAGTGTGGAACCCAACAAGGAGCAGAAGGGAATGACAAGTGGTTTTCAGCAAGGTATTCTCTGCAAGCACTGAAATTATAAGCAACGAGTAGTTTGATAGCAAGATAATTTGTAACGAGCAAGTAACAGTAAAGGCAAATAATATGCAGCAAGGTAGCACAATCCTTCTGTGTCAAAGGACATGCCAAAATGGTCTCTTATGATAAGCAAAGTGTTCTTGAGGGTACACGGGAATTTCATCTAGTCACTTTCATCATGTTGGTTTGATTCGTGTTTTCTACTTTGATAATTTGATATGTGGGTGGACCGGTGCTTAGGTATTGTTCTTACTTGAACAAAGCTCCTACTTATTATTAACACCCTTGCAAGCCTTTGCAACTACGAGAAAAGTATTAAGATACAATCTAACCATAGCATCAAACTTTTAGATCCAAATCGGTCCCTTACAAAGTAGTGCATAAACTAGGGTTTAAGCTTCTGTCACTCTAGCAACCCATCATCTAATAAGTACTCCACAATACATTCCCTTAGGCCCAAATATGGTGAAGTGTCATGTAGTCTACGTTCACATGACACCACTAAGGGAATCACAACATACATATCATCAAAATATCGAACACATATCAAGTTCACATGATTACTTGCAACAAGATTTCTCCCGTGACCTTAAGAACTAAAGTAACTACTCACAGATGATGATCATGCTCAAGATCAGAGGGGTATTAAATAGCATAATGGATCTGCACATATAACCTTCCACCAAATAAACCATATAGTAATCAACTACAAGATGTAATCAACACTACTAGTCACCCACAAGCACCAATCTAAGGTTCCGGTACAAAGATAGAACACAAGAGATGAACTAGGGTTTGAGAGGAGATGGTGTTGTTGAAGATGTTGATGGAGATTGCCTTCCACAAGATGGGGGAGTTGTTGGTGATGATGATGACGATGATTTCCCCCTCCGGGAGGGAAGTTCCCCCGGCGGAACCGCTCTGCCGGAGGGCAAAAGTGCTCCTGCCCAAGTTCCACCTCGAGACGGCCGCGCTCGTCCCGAAAGTCCTCTCCTTATTTTTTCTAAGTCAAATATATACCAAAAGAGGGGCAACTGAGGTGGGCCGAGGAGGGCACAACCCACCAGGGTGCCCTTGGGGGGCTTGGCGCGCCCAGGTGGGTTGTGCCCACCTGGTGGGCCTCCTCCGGTATTTTTTTATATATTGCAAAAATAATTCTTCGTAAATTTTTAGCTCATTTGGAGATGTGAAAAATAGGTAACTCTGGCGTAGCTTTTCCAGGTCCAGAATTATAGCTGCTGGCATTCTCCCTCTTTATGTGAAGCTTGCATATTATGAGAGAAAAGGCATTAGAATTACTCCAAAAGGCATTATTATGCATAAAAACATAGTAAATAACAATAGGTAAACATGATGCAAAATGGACGTATCAACTCCCCCAAGCTTAGACCTCACTTGTCCTGAAGCGAAAAACCGATATCGAAAAACATGTCCACATGCTTAGAGAGAGGTGTCGATAAAAATGAAATACGGACATAGAAGCATCATGTATATTATTATAACAACAACATACTTTATTATAGAACTTTTAATATGAAACTTTATCAAATAACTTCTATCATATAACTTCTCATGAACAAGTAACAATTCATCACAACATCGAAGTATAAAGCATAAACTCTATTCAAAACCAACAAACTATGTTCTCAGTCAACTTTGCAACTACAATTCATCATCTTTTCAGGAAGGGTCACGTATCAGGGCCTTTTAGCAAGTCCACATACTCAACCATCATATATACTTCTACGATTGCTAACACTCATCGCATACCCATCAGCAAAAAGTTTCAACCAGACACATAGGAAGATAGGGGCTTATAGTTTCGCCTCCCAACGTATTCACCTCAAGGGTGATGTCAACAATAATAACTCATATACACTCATATTCAGTTGGATATATGTGTCTAGATCTTTCCTCACCACATGATGCTTGCAAAAGAGAAAATAAAAAGGAATAGGGAAGAATACTTTGACTCTTGCATAAAATTAAATACATGAAAGTAAAAGATAGGCCACAAAGGGAAGCAGAGGTTGCCATGCGCTTTTTGGTTGTATGCTCAATCTCTTAGTGCAAAATAACATCACATTATATTGCCCGTTGTGATAGCAACCTTTATTATGCAGTCTGTCACTTTTATTATTTTGCCATCACAAGTTCGTACAACGCTCAATTTTCTCTTACACTAAATGATCTCACACATTTAGAAGAAATTTTTATTTCATTATTGCACCGATGACAACTTACTTGAAGGATCTTACTCAATCCATAGATAGGTATGGTGGACTCTCAAAATAAGATTTGGGTTTAAGGGTTTTTGGATGCACAAGTAGTATTTCTACTTAGTGCGGAATTTTTTGCTAGCAAAGATAGGGGCAAGCACCACATGTTAAAGGATCAATGGCAATATAACTTTGATGTGAATATGAACAAACATAAATCATTACACTATCTTCCTTGTCCAACATCAACAATTTTGGCATACAATATTTTTATGGGGGCTCACAATCATAAAAGATGTCCAAGATAGTGTATTTGCATGTGAATCTTCTCTTCCCTTCTTAATTATTTCATCAATTGCATCATTGACCAATGCTATGTTTGTCAATCTCCAATAAATTTTACTACTTATACTCTTCCTTATGTGATGTCAATACTTACCATAAGATTAGCATATGATCTTTTTCATTTATTTTCCTTTCTATTTATTGGGACACGAAAGTAAAGAAAGAAAAACTCAAACTAAACTTCATTATATATCTCGCACATGATGTCGGGGAAAATACACACGGGTATACATTTTCCCCTGATTTGTGCATGGACAAGCCGAGGCCAGGCCAAAGATTGAAGGACCAAGAGATTTGAAGAATCAACATGCAGCTCAGAGGGACCGAGATCAAGCAAGAGGAGCAATATATCGGCAAGAGAAGGGCCTCCCTTGCCGGGCAGGTGAGCCCGGCAAGGGGCGAGGCCACCATCAGAAGCAAGCAACCAGGCACCCCAGCAAGGTCTGCCGGGGTTCGCGGGGGAAGAACCACCCCACCAACCACTCAAGCACGACCCATGTCGTCTATCAGTGGGATGTCAAGCCGCAAAGTGATTAAGTGGTAGCCATTCGCCACATGGCAGCCATTTCCTACAGAAGAAACCCCCCAATGACACCCGTCCTGCGACACGTAAAGAGGACAGGCGCGGGGCTGGCAAGATAGTCCGGCAGGCCTCGCCAGGCAACCAGTGATGTGACACCAAGCTGTGCATTTAATGCACCCTATTAGCCCACATAGTTAGGTATGATAGCACTGTTTGCTATCATATCAGTGGATAATAACTACATTGCCATTGTGGTGACCCCTTAATCTATAAAAGGTGGCCCATGGCACCCATAGGGGAGGTTAGAAGGTTAGAAAGTTGACAAACCCATACGCGCGTAGTGACAACTACCCATAGGCAACCCCTGCCGGGCAAGTGTACTATGCCTCACCACCTCCATTCCACCATAATTCCACCAAAGCAGGAGTAGGGTTTTATGCCTCACGGCGGCCCGAACCTAGGTAAATTGCTTGTGTCCTCTCTGCCACGCTGCTGTGTGCTAGTCTGCTCTTTGTGCAACGTGATGCCCATGCCGAACCAACAAGGTGCCTCTTGGTCCCATAGGTGGCCGTGGATATCCCGTGACATCTTTGGCGCGCCAGGTAGGGGGCTCGTTTGCATGAACCTAAAAGCATGCGCAGCACATCATCTTCGTCGCCGTCTCCACCTTCGACGGTGCCACCAACTGTGGCGCCTGCGGAGACGCGGAAGCAAAGCGGGCCTCCCCCACGCCGTCCTGTCACTCTCCGAGCTTCATCATGTCAACGATTATGGCCAAGACCACTGCTGGCGGTGGTAGATTTATGCCGGCGGCTCGTATGGCGTTCTCGCCATTCGGGCACCGTTCGGAGGAAGGGGCACAATACGTGCGGGTGCGAGATCCCTCCTTGCCGTCCCTCCCCCTCGTCAACGATCGAGATGCTTTAGCCTCAGCGTCGTCGACGTTGATGATTACCACCTGACGCTTGGTCCAGTATTTCCCCCGTCGTGGGTAATCCTGAGCAAAGCGCTGGTATGAGTCCGTCGATTGATGCCCCGGCAAGCATGCTTCGGCAAGGCTGCCTCCATTGGCACGATCCATGCGACAACGGTCACTACACTGACTCGAGGGGGAGGGAAAAAAAGGGAAGAAGATCAGAGAAGCTCGGCTCTGTGCCCTGATGCCCGCCAGCTGCAAGAAGTGCATATCAATCCTTGCCGGGAACAAAGAAACCACATGGTTGCCTTCTACTCCTCCAAGTGCCGCGGACGCGTCGAACGCGCGAAGCCTGTCAGAGGATAAAGAAGTTTGAAAATGAAAGCTAAGTTCACGTTATCACCTCTTGTTGATGCATTTCTGATTTTTGCAGTCATTTATCCCTTAACTCTAGTAAGTGTTTGTGTTGAGAAATTCCCCATGCGATGGAACCTTGGCTAGTTTCTTTGATCGCACCATCGTCCTTTCCGGATCCATGCTTACAGGATGAGAGGCTACATCGAGAGCTACCTAGGAAAAACCTACTAAGACGCATCCACGCCAAGATGACTGTTAAGGGTCGGACCCTTATGATAATCGCGGAAATATGATATCGGCAGACATCCAGAACATGGATAGGGATTGATCATACAAACTTGATCATATAGAGTTTAAAAGGATAAACATGCATTTAAGGGTTCGGCTAGGATTATCAGTTTCTCAACAAACACTAGAGGTAAAATGACTAAACATAGAATATATATCATTGTTCATTACAGGGCCCCGTGGAAATGACTGTTGCTTCATACTTGGCCCTGTGGCCAGGTGGAATGTCTTAAACACGAAGAACCATGTCGGCGCGGGGAGTGGCCTTCCCCTCAGCGGCAGCAACTTCAGCACTTGCAAGCGGCTTCTTGAAACCATCATCAAGATCGAGTTCTGGGTGGTTACAGGCGATGTTGCTCAATACCATGAAGAGGGCATCGCGAGCGAGCCTCCGCGACTTGGTCATGAAACGCTCGGTCCTCCCCTCTTCATGCACCTTCAACTTTTCGAACAACTTGTTGAAGAAGAGCCCCAACTTGACAATCGGGACCTCCTGCTCGCTGGCTAAGTAGACTGGGCCATCCATGCCCATTGCCGCAGCCTGGGCGCCAAGGCGGAATGTGATGTCAACCAGGCTCTTGATCCAGAGGTTGTTCATGTCGACCCGATTCTTCAGCCTATCCTATGCATCTTGCCGAAGATGCTTGGTGGTTTCCAACTCCTTGGAAAACAACTGATATCGGGATTCAAGAGATTCTGCTAACTGCTCCAGCGAGCCAATCCTTGCCTTCATGTCAGATATGTTGTCATTGGCGGTCAAAAGGCTTTGGGTCTTGAAGGAGAGCTGTGACTGCACATCAGCCAGATGAAGATCTGCCTGACGTGCTTCCTCTTTGAGCGCCTCCACCTTCTTGGTGCTCTTGACAAGGTCTTCATTCAGTTTGGCCACCTGCCGGTCAAGCTCAGCCTTGGCGGAAGACGCAACATCCAAATCCTCATCAAGCTTCTTCAGCTAGGCAGCATGATAAGCGGCAAGGGTGTCCAGAGCAACGTTATGCTTATCATCCAATTCCTTGGTGCATTGCTGCACCAAGGCCTCCAAATTTTCATCTTTGCCGCAGAGGGTAGATTCAAGGTTCTCCTCCTGAAGGGAGATCTCTCGCTCCCTGGCATCCAGAGATACTCTCTGGTCCCCAGGCGCCCTTCCCAAGCCATGACATCCACTTTCATCATCTGAAGGGTCTCTTGCTGCCTCATGAGCAGCTTGAACTGCTTGTCATGCCATTCATGCAGCTCCAGGCACTTGTCCTTCAGCCTCTGATCCACCCTGCTAGCGGATTCGCGCCATTCCTTGAGCTCCTGCCACTTTTGGCGGTGCCGGGTCTGCATTTCCTTCATGCGTGCCGCCATGGATTCCATGAAGGACAAATCCTTAGTGATGGCAGCTGAGTCGTCAGCCTCTCTGCCTCCCAGATGCAGCGATGCCAGAAGGTGCCAAAGCTCTTCGTCGAGCTCTGCGTCTGTCAGGAACAGGTCGGGGGCTCCGATATCAGGCGGCGACAACACCATTGCCAGCATACTTTGGGGAGGTGGCGGAATTTCAGCAATGGTTCTGGCAGTGGGAGGCGGACCCATGGTCTGGAGTGGGATCTTCATCTTAACGGTCGATTCCCCTACCGGGGCGTCCACCAAAGAATGCTCCATCACTGCCAAGGAGCCTTGAACGTCCCCAACAGCGAGATACCGATCCTCAGCAGCTGAGATCCTTGCCGCTTCGTCCGCAGTAGACCTCCCTATGTCATCCACCACGTCCAACAAATCTTGTTCTTCAGTTTGAGGGGCTGCACGCGGGAGGTCCAGGAAACAATGAAGAAACAGAAATCTCAAGCAAATGAAGAATCCAGTGGATGCAACCAAAGCATAGAAGAAAAGAAAGGTCCGGCCAGGTACCTAGGGAAGTCTGCTGGGCAGGGGTCTCCGTTTCCCCAGCACCAGTTGTTGCCGAGCCACGAGCCTCATCCTCTGCCGAGGTGGGCTCGACAGCCTTCTGCACCGCCTCTGCCACGGAGGATTCCATGACGACCTCTTCGGCTTGAGTGGCAGAGGAGGCGTGCCCCTCCGGGAGGGGCTCGCCCTATGTCGCATCTCCCCACCTCCTTCATGTGGGGAGGCGGAAGGGCTGCCTCCATCATCTCCGGCGGGCGGAAGCAAGTCTCCACTCCCAGGTCGGAGGCTGGGCTGGTGGCTCGGCATGAGGTCTTCAGCGTCCTTCCCTGCCAAAGCCAAGCCCTCTGTGCCCTCCAGCGACCTGAGGCGCTAGAGCTTCTTCCGAGAATGGTGAACGAGGGTCTCCGTGTCCTCCTCCACTTCCATGCCAGCAGTAACAAAAATGAGAGGCGAGTCAGCCAGAGCATTCAAATTAGCCTAAGAAGATGCCTGCCACAAAGAGAAACCCTCCTTACTCTTCCACGATGAGCATGTAGTTCAAATTGAACTTCGTGGGAGGGGGAGACTCCCTTCCTCTTCAGAGGTAGAAGGGTGGACCCCCGGGCAGCTTCGGCGCCTTCTGCGACGTCAGGAGCTCCGGGGAAGGAGAGTTCTGCGAAGAACTCGAGCCGGAGCGGGAGTTGGACTCTGCCTCCGTAGCCGCCGGCCGTTTGGTGGAAGGAGCCTTGGCCTGAGCAAGACGAGGGGATTGACAGCATGCCACCTCAGCCTTGGTGGACTTGGTGGAGGTCTTCTTCACCCTCTTGGTGGCTGGCGCTGGGTTGGAGGTCGCTGCTCCTCGGGTCGCCGCGCACCTGTGGGTGTGCTGATCTGGGTCCGGTGCGGGGGCTTGCGGCCTAGCCGCAAGCCGCTCATCTTCGGGAGTCGCTGCCATGTCCTCCCCCCTCTCCTCCTCCCCTCCCTCCTGGAGCTCCGTCGTTGCCGTGGCTAGGGCATCCAGCCTGGCAAAGTCAACCTCGGTGAGCTCTTCCCCGGCAGATCCCTCCGTGGCTCGCGCTTCACTGCTGCCCTAGGACGAGCTTCCGCTCCCGACTTTCCCTTTGCACTTTCCGGCCTTCACGACCTTCTCCATCTCCGCGAGGCGAGCAACCTTCTCCTTCTTGATCGACCCTCTTCAGAATATGCGCCACCTCCACAAGGGAGGAGCGCTTGTACATCTCACCCTCATTCCTGGTGACCCTCTCCACCAGGGTGCTCGACCACTGAAGCTCTTCATCAAGGGAAGGGAGCTTCCAAGTGCTCGATAGTCCCTTAGCGTTGCAGTCCGGCATCCACTTCAGTATCTGATCCCGGGCAGAGTTGATGTTCAGGGGAATGACGGTTGCTGGGAGTTTAAACAACTCAAACCGGCCAAATAGTTGGTCGCACAACCAGCCATGCCCATAAACTGATAAGTTGTTGGCCAGCCCCGAAAGCAACATCATCTTGTCTGCCATGCCTCCATACAGCCATGCAGGTCTGTCCCTTTCCTGCAGCGGTGAGATGCGGTGGAGGAGAAAATCTACCCCCACATGCTCAATGGTTAACCTGGCAGCCGCTAGGCGGGTGATCCTGTTAATTGCCAGGTGCAACCTATCCTCGGTAAGGCCCTTGGTGCTCCAACCCTTGCCACGCTCGATGCACTCCTGCCGCGCTTCGCAAATCTCGGCGGCGCCTTTGTCCTAGATTCGGCACCACTCCCCTCTCCATTCTTCCCACCTCCCATGCTGGAACCCAGGAAGATAATCCCATGCCTTCTATAGCAAGCGCGGCATCCAGCTGATGATTCCAGAACGGTTAATCCTGGTCTCCACCAGCGGGACGAAGTAATGCCGGAATAGATCCACATTGGGCTGCACTCCGACAAAATTTTCACACAAATGCGCGAAGATGGCCATGGCCGCCATTGCATTTGCCTCACTCCGACAAAATTTTCACACAAATCAAGGAGGTGGAATCCATAGATCTTCATGATTGCCTCAAAGAACTCAGAAAAAGGAGGACATAGACCACAGATGAAGTAAGCAGCAAAGAACCAATAAAAATCGGGGGATCCACCTCACCCGCTTCATAAACTACGGGTGCCCCGTGCCCTTTCTCAACGGGCCTCCCCCATAGGTACCAGTACTTTGCCTGAAGAACGGGGCCGCTCAAGGAGGACGGAACGAAGACAACGTTCTCGCACCGCTTCTTATTCAGCTCTGCCGACCTCTTGCTCCCCTTGGCAGTGGCCTCCTTCGCTGCGGTCGATGGCTTCTTCTTCTCTGCGGGTTTCTTCCCCATTTTTGCAGTGACGCGGGGAGGGGGGATTCAGTGGAGAAGGCGGCGGCGGAAGGGGGAGCGAGAAAAGGAACTGTCGCTCGGCTTGCGGAGGAAGAAGATGGAGGAGCGGGGCGAGAGACAGGTGAATCATGTTGCTCTGTTTTTCCTACTCTTAAGGGGGAAAAGTGGAGCCGTGGCGCGGCGCTTCAGAAAGTTACCGTTTTACCATAACTGCAATGGTGCCACGACCCCATGACGCGTAGTAATTGCGCAAAATGGACATTGGGTTGACTTGTCGCCATGACGGAATGGCACACACAACCCTCTCCTGCCATGTGTCCGTGCACCGTTTGGGGCCTAACCCAACGTGCCACACGACACGTAAGGCTTAGGCCCGGGGGCTTATGTCGGGGAAATACATAGGGGTATACATTCCCCCCTGAGTTGTGCACGGACAAGCCGAGCCAGACCATAGATTGAAGGACCAAGAGATTTGAAGAATCAACATGCAACTCAGAGGGACCGAGATCAAGCAAGTGGAGCAATATATCAGCAAGAGAAGGGCCTCCCTTGCCTGGCAGACGAGCCCGGCAAGGGTCGAGGCCACCACCAGAAGCAAGCAACCAGGCACCCCGGCAAGGTCTACCGGGGTTCGCAGGGGCAGAACCACCCCACCAACTACTCAAGCACGACCCACGTCGTCTATTAGTGAGGTGTCAAGCTACAAAGTGATTAAGTGGCAGCCATTCGCCACATGGCAGCCATTTCCTACAGAAGAAACCCCCATATGACACCCATCATGCGACGTGTCAAGAGAACAGGCGTGGAGCTGGCAAGATAGCCCGACAGACCTCGCCGGGCAACCAGTGATGTGACACCAAGCGGTGCATTTAATGCACCCTGTCATCTCGCGGAGTTAGGTATGATAGCACTATTTGCTATCATATCAATGGATAATGACTACTTTTCCATTGTGATGACCCCTTAATCTATAAAAGGAGGCCCATGGCACCCGTAGGGGAGGTTACAAGGTTAGAAAGTTGACAAACCCATACGCGCGTAGTGATAACTACCCATAGGCAACCCCTGCCGGGCAAGTGTACTACGCCTCACCACCTCCATTCCACCATCAATCCACCAAAGCAGAAGTAGGGTTTTATGCCTCATGGCGGCCCAAACCTGGGTAAATTGCTTGTGTCCTCTCTGCCGCGCTGCCGTTCGCTGGTCTGCTCTTTGTGCAATGCGACGCCCCCCTGCCGAACCAGCAAGGGGCCTCTTGGTACCATAGGTGGCCGTGGATATCCTGCTACACACGATTACAAGGATAGAAAGATCACTAAGCAAACACCCGAAGAAAGATCGAACTAAATATTTACTCAACTAAATCAAAAGATAACTAAAGATCGAACTAAGATAAATAAAGGCAAAAGATAGTGGTGGTGATACGATACCGGGGCACCTCCCCCAAGCTTGGCATAAGCCAAGGGGAGTGCCCATACCCGATACTCAAGTCTCCTTGGGTGTTGAAGAAGGTGGTGGTGGCGGTGATGATGATGTAGTAACGATCTTATCTTCCGGTTTCCATGGCAAGGGCTCACCATCATAAGATGAGGAGTGAGTCTCGCTAGTCCTGCAACTGGCAGCCAAACTCATACCTTTAAACCTTGCCTTATATTACTAGACTTGGTTTTGGGGATCATAGATTTGCCTTTGCAGAAAGTTGATTTGCTCGTTGAAGGTGAAGACGATGTCCTTCATGGATTTTCCATCCACCTTAAGATCATGGGTGTAATCTGTGATCATGAGGTGATTTACATGGAGTCCATGTTCCACCACCCCCTTGCACTTTAAGACCTCTTGCTCCATAACTTTGAGCCTGGCATCCACGGTCCCCGTCCCCTTGGGACCCTGGACGTCGTGGTTGTGGAGCACCCTCTCACGCATCTCGATTGCTTGAGGGTGCTACATCACCTCCCGCAAATAAGGGTTGATGACGTTCTCGAAGAACTTGTCCTTGGAAGAGCTTGAAGTGGCCATGGTGATCTAGATCTATCAGAAAATAGCAAGAAAGAAGAATAGAAGATTTCCCCATGATACGGTGGTTAAAAGGTTCGGGGGGTATATAAATATTTTTTATCTTGGGAAACAAGAAAACGGAGTCTGGAAGGTATCTGAGGTGGGCACAACCCACCTGGGTGCGCCTAGTAAGCCAGGCGCGCCCTGGTTGAAGGAAATATGCCCTAGAGGCAATAATAAAGTTGTTATTTTATATTTCCTTATTCATGATAAAGGTTTATTATTCATGCTAGAATTGTATTGATTGGAAACTTAAATACATGTCTCGTGTCCCTAGTAAGCCTCTACTAGACTAGCTCATTGATCAAAGATGGTTAAGGTTTCCTAACCATAGACATGTGTTGTCATTTCATAACAGGAGCACGTCATTAGGAGAATGATGTGATGGAAAACACCCATCCGTGAGCTTAGCATAATGATCTTTCAGTTTATTGCTATTGCTTTCTTCATGTCAAATACATATTCCTTCGACTATGATATTATGCAACTCCCGGATACCGGAGGAATACCTTGTGTGTTATCTAACGTCACAACATAGCTGGGTGATCATAAAGATGCTCTACAGGTATCCCCCAAGGTGTTTGTTGAGTTGGCATAGATCGAGATTAGGATTTGTCACTCCGAGTATCGGAGAGGTATCTCTGGGCCCTCTCGGTAATACACATCATAAGAAGCCTTGCAAGAAAAGTGAATAATGAGTTAGCTGCAGGATGATGTATTACAGAACGAGTAAAGAGACTTGCCGGTACCGAGATTGAACTAGGTATGAAGATACCGACGGTCAAATCTCGGGCAAGTAACATACCGATGGACAAAGGGAATTACTTATGTTGTCATAACGGTTCGATCGGTAAAGATCTTCGTAGAATATGTAGGAGCCAATATGGGCATCAAAGTTCCGCTAATGGTTATTGACCGGAGAGGTGTATCGGTCATGTCTACATAGTTCTTGAACCCGTAGGGTCCGCACGCTTAACGTTCGTTGACGGTATAGTGTTATATGAGTTATATGTTTTGGTTACCAAATGTTGTTCAGAGTCCCGTATGAGATCACGGACATGACAAGGAGTCTCAAAATGGTCGAGAGGTAAAGATTTATATTTAGGACGATGGTATTTGGACACTGGAAGTGTTTCAAGACGTACCGGGACGGAATCGGGTCACTAGAAGGTGTTCCGGGCACCACCCGGCAAGATATGGGCCTTATGGGCCAAAGGAAGGGACATACCAGCCCACAAGGGGGCTGGTGCGCCCGCTCCCTTGTTTGGCCAGCCCTAGTGAAGGAAAAGGGGGAGGGCTAGCCCCTCCGGCCTTTCTCTCTCATGGGAGAAAGGAAAAGGGGGGCGCCACCCTCCCGTGCCTTTCCTCGCACTCGAAATAAGGAAAGAGAGGGGCGCGGCTTGGGAGGGAACCCAAGTAGGATTCCTCCTACTTGGGTGCCTTCTTTGGCTTCTCCTCCCTCCCTCCCACTTATATATACGTGGGAGGGGCGCATAGCACAGAACAGATCAATTGTTAGCCGTGTGCAGCGCCCCCTCCACCGTTTACACCCTCGGTCATATTTTCGTAGTCCTTAGGCGAAGCCTTGCTGATATCACTTCACCATCACCGCCACCATGCCGTCGTGCTAATGGAACTCATGTACTACCTCGCCATCTTGCTAGATCAAGAAGGCGAGGGACGTCACTGAGCTGAACATGTGCAGAACGTGGAGGTGCCGTGCGTTCAGTACTTGATCGGTTGAGGTGAGAAGAAGTTTGACTTGATCAATCGCGTTGTGAAACGATTCTGCTTTCGGTCTATGAGGGTATGTAGAAACACTCTCCCTCTCGTTGCTATGCATCTCCATGGATAGATCATTGCGTGTGCGTAGAATTTTTTCTGTTTTCCATGCATCGATTCCCAACACTAATGTCTTGTGCCCACCAGGGTTGTCTTCCTGATTGTTTCTTGTTTTCCTAATTTTGGTAATATTCCAAAACTAACAAAAATTATTTTAGTGGATTTTTTGGAGTCCGTTTACTTACCGTATCACGTACCTCCTCTTCTTCACGATTCTGGAGTGTTTCAGAAGGTTTCTTTTATGTGTTCTTCCAGTGTCATACTTTGGATAAAATTGCTTTCAACATTAATGGGCGCACCTGAGATATAATGTTTTATTCTTTGACCATTGACAGCCTTTAGGTTAGTACCTTCAACATTATTTATTTTGATAGCCCCAGAACGATAAACTTCTTCGATAACATAAGGTCCTTCCCATGTGGAGACAAGTTTTCCTGCAAAGAATCTGAAACGAGAGTTGTACAAAAGAACGTATTCCCCAATTTTAAACTCACGCTTTTGGATTCTTTTGTCATGCCACCTTTTAACTTTTTCTTTAAATAATTTGGCATTTTCATAAGGTTGGGTTCTCCATTCATCTAATGAGATAATATCAAATAACCTCTTTTTAACGGCAGGTTTGAAATCATAGTTGAGTTCTTTAATTGCCCAATATGCTTTATGTTTTAACTCAAGAGGCAAATGACAACATTTTCCATAAACCACTTTATAAGGAGACATAGCCATAGGATTTTTATAAGCTGTTCTATAAGCCCAAAGTGCATCATCTAATTTCTTAGACCAATTCTTTCGGGGCCTATTAATTTTTTTTCTCTATTGCTAAGTCCAACTTGACCACTAGACTGAGGATGATAAGGTGATGCTATTCTATGGTTGACAACATACTTAGCAAGCATTTTATGGAAAGCACCATGAATAAAGTGTGAACCACCATCAGTCATTAAATATCTAGGGACTCCAAACCTTGGGAAAAATAACTTCCTTAAGCATTTTAATAGAGGTGTTCTGATCAGCGCTACTAGTTGGAATACACTCGTGCGCGTCAGTCCTAAACAAACGATTTTTAACCTCTTTCCATGAATGCATTTGGAACCGTCGCCAAGTGAGTGTGTGCGATAGGGTGTCCTTCCCATATGTACCAGAAATCGTGTGCGATCGGGAGAGGCATCGAAACCCAATCATTTCCGTATGTATGTACATCCCACACGATAATCCGAGAAACTCATTTCCGTAGGTATGTACATTGATACGTCTCCAACATATCTATAATTTTTATTGTTCCATGCTATTATATTATCTCTTTTGGATGTTTAATGGGCTTTATTATGCACTATTATATTATTTTTGGGACTAACTTATTAACCGAAGGCCCAGTGCAAATTGCTGTTTTTTGCCTATTTCAGTGTTTCACAGAAAAGGAATATCAAACGGAATGAAACCTTCGTGAGGATCTTTTTTTTGGAACAAACGCAATCCAAGAGACTTGGAGTGGAGGTCAAGGAATCAATGAGGCGGCCACGAGGTAGGGCAGCGCGCCCAGGGGGCAGGCGTGCCCCCCACCCTCGTGGACCCTCATAGCTCCACCGACCTACTTCTTTCGCCTATATATACTCTTATACCCTGAAAACATTGAGGGGAGCCACGAAACCACTTTTCCACCGCCGCAACCTTCTATACCCGTGAGATCCCATCTGGGGACCTTTTATGGCGATCTTCCAGAGGGGGATTCGATCACGGAGGGCTTCTACATCAACACCATAGCATCTCCGATGATGTGTGAGTAGTTTACCATAGACCTTCGGGTCCATATTTATTAGCTAGATGGCTTCTTATCTCTCTTTGGATCTCAATACAAAGTTCTCCTCGATGTTCTTGGAGATCTATTCGATGTAATTCTTTTTGTGGTGTGTTTGCCGAGATCCGATGAATTGTGGGTTTATGATCAAGTTTATCTATGAACAATATTTGATTCTTCTCTGAATTCTTATATGCATGATTTGATATCTTTGTAAGTCTCTTCAAATTATCAGTTTGGTTTGGCCTACTAGATTGATCTTTCTTGCAATGGGAGAAGTGCTTAGCTTTGGGATCAATCTTGCGGTGTCCTTTCCCAGTGACAGTAGGGGCAGCAATGCATGTATTGTACTATTGCCATCGACGATGAAAAGATGGGGTTTATATCATATTGCTTGAGTTTATCCCTCTACATCATGTCATCTCGCCTCATGCGTTACTCTGTTCTTATGAACTTAATACTCTAGATGCACGCTGGATAGCGGTCGATGTGTGGAGTAATAGTAGTAGATGGAGAATCGTTTCGGTCTACTTAACACAGACGTGATGCCTATGTTCATGATCATGCCCATATATTCTCATAACTATGCGCTTTTCTATCAATTGCTCGGCAGTAATCTGTTCACCCACCGTAATATATGCTATCTTGAGAGAAGCCACTTGTGAAACCTATGGTCCCCGGGTCTACTTTACATCATATTAGTTTCCCGTAAACTATCCATTTATGTCATCGTTTATTTTGCAATCTTTACTTTCCAATCTATACAAAAATACAAAAAAATATTTATCTTATTATCTTTATCAGATCTCACTTTTGCAAGTGTCCGTGAAGGGATAGTGTCGGTGTCAAAACCGGCGGATCTCGGGTAGGGGGTCCCGAACTGTGCGTCTAGGCCGGATGGTAACAGGAGGCAAGGAACACGATGTTTTACCCAGGTTCGGGCCCTCTTGATGGAGGTAAAACCCTACGTCCTGCTTGATTAATATTGATGATATGGGTAGTACAAGAGTAGATCTACCACGAGATCAAGGAGGCTAAACCCTAGAAGCTAGCCTATGGTATGATTGTTGTATGATGAAGTTGTCCTACGGACTAAAACCCTCCGGTTTATATAGACACCGGAGAGGGTTAGGGTTACACAAAGTCGGTTACAATGGTAGGAGATCTTGAATATCCGCATCGCCAAGCTTGCCTTCCACGCCAAGGAAAGTCCCATCCGGACACGGGACGAAGTCTTCAATCTTGTATCTTCATAGTCCTGGAGTCCGGCTGAAGGTATAGTCCGGCTACCCGAACACCCCCTAATCCAGGACTCCCTCAGTAGCCCCTGAACCAGGCTTCAATGACGACGAGTCCGGCGCGTAGATTGTCTTCGGCATTGCAAGGCGGGTTCCTCCTCCAAATTCTTCATAAAAGTTTGTAAACACCAAGAGTAGTGTCCGGCTCTGCAAAATAAGTTTCCACGTATTGCCACAGAGAGAATAATATTAACACAAATCTAATCTGCTGACGTATTCCGCAGCGTGACATCACACTACGGCCAAGCCTTTATTCGAATCGTTTTCACTTTTCCACCTCAGCGTGTTTTGCGAGGCGGTTTCCTTGGCACGTCTTGTCAAAGCAGAGATCGTGTCCCCCATTTACGGGATTCTCATCAATACGGACGTGGGTAACCCAACCGCGCCATTTATCACGGCGCTTGGGAGGCAAGCGAGTTTTACTAGGCTGGTGGGGACGCATAGTCGCATCCGCTCATATAAGGGGATAAGGATCCACCTTTTTACCTACGCCTTCTTCCTCCTTTGCCTATCCATCTTCTGCGCACCCGAGCTCCAGCGCCCAAGCCCGCACTTCCTACCTCAACCTTCTCCAACAATGTCCGGAGCGGGAGGCAAGTGGATGGTCTCCTCCGTCACGGAGGGCCATGTCAAAAGGCTAAGGAAGGCCGGATACCTGTCCAAAGACATCGCGCACCGGCTTCCTGAGGAGGGGCAGCTTCTCCCCACCCCAAGGCCCCATGAGAGGGTAGTATTTCTTCCCCACTTCCTCCGCGGACTGGGTTTTCCTCTCCACCCATTTGTCCGCGGGCTCATGTTCTACTATGGCCTAGATTTCCACGATCTGGCCCCGAACTTCATCCTCAATATCTCGGCGTTTATCGTCGTGTGCGAGGCTTTCCTCTGCATCCGCCCCCATTTCGGCCTCTGGCTCAAGACCTTCAACGTCAAGCCAAAGGTGGTGCGCGGCAACCAGGCGGAGTGCGGAGGTGCCATGGCGGGCAAAATAGCCAACGTCCTATGGCTCGAGGGCTCCTTTGTGGAGACCTTGAAGGGGTGGCAGTCAGGGTGGTTTTACATCACCGAGCCACGCGATCCGAAGTGGATCGCAGCCCCTGAATTCCGATCCGGACCCCCTACGCGGCTCACGTCCTGGAAGGAGACGGGCTTGTCGTGGGGCGACGAAGAAGAGGTGACCGGACTGCAAAAATGCATCCAGTCCCTGGTGAACAAGCAGCTCAAGCTTGTCAACGTAGTCCAGGTCATGCTCGTCCGCCGGATCCTTCCGTGTCAAGAACGGGACTTCAATTTGTGGGAGTTCAACCCGGCGCAGCACCGAACTCTGAGCAGGCTCTTCGACACGACGTACGAAGATGTCTGGAAGGGGCTAACCAAAGGCGCCGAGGCTCCCACATCCGCCTCCGAAGACCGCGGATTCAGCTCGCAGCGTCCTGCTGGCGAGGTAAAATATTTTCATCTTTTACAGGATGTTAAGTTTTCTTCATAGTTTGACTCTATGCGGGATCTAAACTCCCTCACCTTTGACAGGATTGGCAGGCGAAGTCCGGACTGATTAACTGTCCGGCTCCCTTGCCCGAAGACCCAGCCCCTGCTCTCCTAGTGAAGCTGCTGGTTCCGGCACCTTATGTGGTGCCGGAGAAGAAGGCCAAGAAGAAGAAGGCCACGGGGACTCGAAAGAGTTCCCGGCATATGGTGGTGTCGGACTCGTCGTCCGATGAGTCCGAGACGCACTCCTCCCGTGAAGACGAGGAGGAGGAAGAAGAGACCTCTCCCCCTCCAGCGGGGGGAGGAAAGAAGAGGAAGGCCGCCCTAGTAGGGGAGGCCGAAGGGTCCAAGAAGAGGAAAACCCCTCCGCCGGACTACGCCCCCGACGCCGACGAGGACGAAGAGGAGTGGCCGGACAGGGCCAAGCGTCCGGCGAAATCGTAAGTGTTCGGATACCAGAGTAACTCATGATATTCCTTTTGTTGCGCAGCTTTCCCTAATGTCGAATATAATCATGCAGCCCGCCCAAGGACGGGCTCGACGAGTCGTCGAGCGGCTCCCTGGATTCATCGGACGTGAATTCAGTTCCGCCCGCTGCCTCCCCCTGTGCTGCGGATGACGCCGAAGTGGCGTCGCGACAAGCTCCGGGGCAAGAGGAGGTGGTCCAGGAGGAGCCGCGAGGCGACCTCCCGGACTCCAGGAGTAAAGGGGACAAGACCCCCCAGGGCTCCAAGTCCGGCTTTAAGCCGGACACCGCGCCGGAATCATCAACGGTTCCGGACCGCGGCAGGCGAACTCCTGCCAAGAGGAGCAAGCCTATTGAGCCGGCGTCCTCCGTCCAACCGGAGGCGCCGGACAATCTGCTGGAGGTGCTTAAGGGCGCCTCCATCGACGAGGAGCACCGTACCATCATGAGTACGGTGGTCCAGAAGGTTCGGTCCGCCAAAAGCGGACTTACTGAA
This sequence comes from Triticum aestivum, assembly GCF_018294505.1. Taxonomy (NCBI): domain Eukaryota; kingdom Viridiplantae; phylum Streptophyta; class Magnoliopsida; order Poales; family Poaceae; genus Triticum; species Triticum aestivum. The sequence goes on from NC_057794.1 coordinate 267,633,691, forward strand.
GCTTGTGCTAGCCTTCTAACAGGCTTCGAGGTAAGTAGAAATATGTAAAAATATTACCGCATAGACAGTAGCCCCTGATGCTCTGTTTGGCGTTCGGAAAGAAAAGCCGAATAGAGGATCTATTAAATATCGCAGGAGTCTAACTAAAAAGGAGTCAATATACGTATGCAGGCTTCGCTGCTGGCCACCGCCGCACTGACTGCGGAGGTGGGTGCCCTGAAGCAGGGCCTCGAGCGGACCGAGCAAGAGCTCGGCCTTGCCAAACGGCAGCTCGAGGAGAAAGAAGGTAAGAGATACCTTATAGAAAAAATGCCTATAAGAAGACGCAATTGCAAAAAATGACAGGAGTATACTGCTTATTGTAGGGGCCACAACTGAGGTGGCGACCCTCAAGCAGGCGCTGTCCGAGGCCAAGAAGAGAGCGGCCACGGAGCGCACCGAGCGGGAGAAATTTGAGGCGCAGGTCGGCGAGGTGCAGCAAGAGCTTCAGGCTCTCATGAAAAAACATGAGAGTTTGGAGCTCGACTCGAAGACGCGAGCGTCCGAGCTTGCTGCGGCCCTTAAAACTGCCAAATCTGCCAAGGCCGAAGCCCAGAAGGCCCTCCAGGAATTGGATGCGGTGAAAAAGATAGCGGCGGGTAAGGCATTCTCTATGCAAAGCAGACATATAAAAGTAAACTACTTGTTACTTACCCGAATCCGGAGCTCTCCAGGGGCATTCGCAGATCTTCCCCGCAGCGTATCCGATGCCGCCGCATTCTACCGAGCCGAGGAAGGCAGCTCGACGGAGAAGGTGTTCTGGTCTCAGTACGCTGAGGCCGGACACCCTGTGCCCTTGAGCGACCAGCTGAAGCAGCTGGTCGAGCTCCACAAGGCGGCCGAACAGGCCCTGAAGGGCTTCATAGTTCGGCTGTGGCCTGGAGAGGCCCTGCCTGGGAGCTACTTCGGACTGGTGCGGCGGCTGGTGGAGGCTTGTCCAAGGCTCGAGGTCATCAAGCGCTCCGTCTGCATCGAAGGTGCCCGTAGGGCCCTTGCCCGTGCAAAGGTGCACTGGGGTAAGCTGGACGGTGAGAAGCTTGTGAGGGACGGGCCGCCGCCGGGGAAGGAGCATCGCAAGCCCGAGAACTATTACAAGGATGTTCTGGCCGGTGCCCGCCTTATGGCGGATGAATGCACCAAGGATGTAATTTTTGAATGAACTCGCTCGTGTTATCCTGTGCGCTGAAAACTTGTTCATATGCGCTAAGCAATGCTTGAATTTAAAATATTACTTTCTGTGCGGCCGTTTATCAAAAAATTGAGAGATGGCCAGTCGTCGGCTTCTGCCCCCATGCCACTAGTGCTGGGGTGTTCGGGATAAACCTGAGCGCTCTTTTTCCCATGATTGGGTCCGTCGAGGGAGGCGCTCAGCACAACGAACAAGGCAATCGGACTATAATGCTTGAACACTCTCACTTAGCCATAGAACTCTATAATTTTAAATTTCGGCGAAGCCCCTAGTATTCGGAAGACCGAGTTCGGGGCGCTATCCACGCCTTGGCCGGACAAAGCCGGTTCCTCGCTCGAAGCGGCATAAGTCTTTAAGGACTCGAAAAACCTCTCGAACAGCGACCGGTCTCTCGCCTCATCATGACAGTCAGTTTTAGCTTTCTCTACTGAGGTGCTCAGCCCAGCTCAACTGGGGCACAATCGCAGTAGTTCTCCTAGTGCTACCTTAGCCGATATAGCGGAACGTAAGGCACCAAAACATAGGAGCCGGGCAAACCCAACTATTGACCCAAATCATGATTCGGAGCCGATGCATATAGTGCTATAAGTTCGGGGTGCCGCACTTGTGAAAGTGTACGGACTTCTCACGCCATATTGATGGGTACTGAAGCCCCTGGCGTATTTTTGCCGTACCACAGTGTACGGATGCAACATGTTATTGATAAACATATATATAAAAAGAGGATAATGCAAAAAATAGACAAAAAGCTATGCATTGTTTATAGAAAGGCTGCTATGAAAGCGGAACGATACAAATAGTGCGATAAGCAAAAGAAATTGGACTATTTAACATGTCCTGGCCAGGGGCAGGCCGCGGAATTGTATTAAAAAACAGGTATACTGCTCGCAATAGAGACCACCTGGGAGTTCCATAATGCGGCGTGGCTTGTCTGCTTTCCTGGATCTTGCATCGTTTGTGCGGCAGTTGAATTGCCGAACGGGTCATCCGAAGTATGGAGTCCTGAGAGTAAGAGAAAAAAAGAAAAAAAAGGAATCCGGCAGCCCCTGGTGCGGTTTAAGCCGTATTTCGGGCGTGCCGTGATAGTGCCCCTTCCCCTGTGCCCATGGTATTTCAAGAGCGTAGTTATGTACGCGAAGCACTGGTTTCGCTATATCGCGAGGGCTAGGGTTGGGGCCGCATTGCTACGCTAGCTCAGAACGTGCCAGGCGGTCTTGTTGTAGGGTACTCCGGGCGCGCTTGACAGTGTCCGGCTTTTTGAAGGCCGAACTGGAGAACTGCCTAGAGAGGCTGCTTTGTACTTCTGCTGCGAGCGCTGCCGTGTGCTCCTCCGTTCGGAGGGAGCGTTCAGTGTTCCCATTGACCGTGATTACTCCTCTAGGGCCTGGCATCTTGAGCTTGAGGTATGCATAGTGCGGTACCGCGTTGAATTTTGCGAATGCGGTTCGCCCGAGCAGTGCGTGATAGCCACTACGGAACGGGACTATGTCGAAGATTAACTCCTCGCTTCGGAAGTTATCCGGAGATCCGAAGACCACTTCCAGTGTGACTGAGCCTGTACAGTTGGCTTCTACACCTGGTATGACGCCTTTAAAGGTCGTTTTGGTGGGCTTGATCCTCGAGGGATCTATGCCCATTTTTCGCACTGTATCCTGGTAAAGCAGGTTCAGGCTGCTGCCGCCGTCCATGAGGACTCTTGTGAGATGAAATCCGTCAATGATTGGGTCTAGAACCAATGCGGCGAAGCCGCCGTGGCGGATGCTAGTGGGGTGGTCCCTTCGATCAAAGGTGATCGGGCAGGAGGACCATGGGTTGAACTTTGGGGCGACTGGCTCTATCGCATATACGTCCCGTAACGCACGCTTCCGCTCCCTCTTGGGGATGTGGGTTGCGTATATCATGTTCACCGTCCGCACTTGCGGGGGAAATCCCTTCTGTCCACTGTTGTTCGGCGGCCTGGGCTCCTCCTCGTCGTCGCTATGCAGCCCCTTGTCTTTGTTTTCGGCTCTTAACTTGCCTGCCTGCTTGAACACCCAACAGTCCCTGTTGGTGTGATTGGCTGGCTTTTCGGGGGTGCCATGTATCTGGCACAAGCGGTCGAGTATTCGGTCCAAACTGGACGGGCCCTGAGTATTTCTTTTGAATGGCTTTTTCCGTTGACCGGATTTGTAGCCTCGGAATCCGGCATTAACTGTCGTATCCTCGTTGCTGTCGCTGTTAACGCGGCGCTTTTGTTTGTTCCGACGCGACCTGTCGCTTTTGTCCTTGGTATTCGAATTACCAGGGTTCTTGGTTAAATTGTTGCTGCGAGCTAGCCAGCTGTCTTCTCCCGCGCAAAAGCGGGTCATGAGTGTCGTGAGGGCTGCCATAGATTTCGGCTTTTCCTGTCCCAGGTGCCGGGCAAGCCACTCGTCACGGATATTATGCTTGAAGGCCGCTAAGGCCTCTGCGTCCGGACAGTCGACTATCTGGTTTTTCTTTGTTAGGAACCGTGTCCAGAATTGCCTGGCCGATTCCTCTGGCTGCTGAATTATGTGGCTTAGGTCATCGGCGTCCGGTGGTCGCACATAAGTGCCCTGGAAGTTGTCAAGGAATGCGGCTTCCAGGTCCTCCCAAGAACCGATTGAGTCTGCTGGCAAGCTGTTAAGCCAATGCCGGGCCGGTCCCTTAAGTTTGAGTGGGAGGTATTTGATGGCGTGTAGATCATCACCGCGGGCCATGTGGATATGAAGGAGATAATCCTCGATCCATACCGCAGGATCTGTTGTGCCATCGTACGATTCGATGTTTACGGGTTTGAAGCCCTCAGGGATTTTATGATCCATTACTTCATCTGTGAAGCATAGTGGGTGTGCGGCGCCTCTGTATTGGGCTATATCACGACGCAGCTCGAAGGAGCTTTGTCTGTTGAGTTCGGCCCGGCCGGATTTATTGCATCCGGAGTGACGATCACCGTCACGTGCCGTGGGGCGCCTGCGCGATCCGTAGATCGATCTTGTTTGCCTTGCCTTGTCCTCCAGTATGTCGCGCAGGTCGGGCGCATTTTCCCGTGCCTTAGTATGCTTGACGCGGCGTCGGGGCATGGCTTGAGTGGAGGGCCAAGAGGCCTCTCTGTCGCGGCCACGAGGTGGCCGGTCGGCCATGTCATGCGCTGGTGATGTAGGTGCTTCCTCCTCTAGTCGGGGTAGCAGCCTGCGCTTTGGGTAACTCTTGGAGGGGCGTTCGAGTTCATACTCTTCGGCCGCAAGGACTTCAGTCCATCTGTCAGCTAGCAAATCCTGATCAGCTCTAAGCTGTTGCTGCTTTTTCTTGAGGCTGCTTGCCGTGGCCATAAGCCTGCGTTTAAAACGCTCTTGTTCGGCGAGATCCTCTGGCACGACGAACTCGTCGTCGTCGAGGCTTGCCTCGTCTTCGGAGGGAGGCGTATAATTATCGTCCTCAACCTCTTGGTCCGCCGCCCTCTCGTGAGGGCTGGCTTCTCTGTCCTCCTGTGCTGAATCTTGCTGGAGGGGGTGTTCTTCGGCGCTATCCGGAGTAGTATTATCTCCCGTGCCGGAATCACCGTTTTTGCTTTGGCGGGATTTAGAGCGGCGCCGCTGACGCCGGCGCTTGGGCTGTTTCTTAGAGGTATCGTCCCCCGCTGTTCCATCGCCATCTCCATCCTTTGGAGTGTCCACCATATATATGTCATATGACGAGGTGGCCTTCCAGCGCCCTACAGGTGCTGGTTCTTGTTCGTCTCCTGCATCGTCGTCCATGCCGTCGATGTCTTCGGAGTCGAAGTCAAGCATGTCGGTTAAGTCGTCGACAGTGGCTACGAAGTGGGTGGTGGGTGGGTTTTGAATTTCTTCATCGTCCGTATCCCAACCTTGCTGACCGTAGTCCGGCCAGGGCTCTCCTGATAAAGAGAGAGACTTTAGAGAATTCAGGATGTCGCCGAAGGGCGAGTGCTGAAAGATGTCCGCGGCGGTGAACTCCATTATCGGCGCCCAATCGGATTCGATCGGCAGGGGCGCGGGGGGCTCGGAGTTCGGAGAGGAATCCGGCTCCTCGGAGTCACGGGCCATGCGGAGTGCGGGGCTGGAGTTCGGCTCGATCGCCTCTGAGATCGCAGCCCCTGAGGCAGCGTCCAACCGCTGATCCTCGATCGGCGCAGTAGGCTCCGAATCAATGGTCGGAACCGATGCGTGTGCGGCCTCCAAGGCGCTGTTCGGCGGCAGAGCTATATCATGCCCATCGAGACAGTGCGGCGCGCTTGGCTGTGGCTCGAATCCGTCGAAGATCAAGTCCCCGCGGATGTCAGCCGTGTAGTTTAGGCTTCCAAACCTGACCTGATGGCCAGGGGCGTAGCTTTCGATCTGCTCAAGGTGGCCAAGCGAATTGGCCCGCAGTGCGAAGCCGCCGAAGACGAAGATCTGTCCGGGGAGAAAAGTCTCACCCTGGACTGCATCGTTGTTGATGATCGAAGGAGCCATCGGGCCTAAAAGCGACGACACGGAGGAACTCTCAATGAAAGCACCAATGTCGGTGTCAAAACCGGCAGATCTCGGATAGGGGGTCCCGAACTGTGCGTCTAGGCCGGATGGTAACAGGAGGCAAGGAACATGATGTTTTACCCAGGTTCGGGCCCTCTTGATGGAGGTAAAACCCTACGTCCTGCTTGATTAATATTGATGATATGGATAGTACAAGAGTAGATCTACCACGAGATCAAGGAGGCTAAACCCTAGAAGCTAGCCTATGGTATGATTGTTGTATGATGAAGTTGTCCTATGGACTAAAACCCTCCACTTTATATAGACACCAGAGAGGGTGAGGGTTACACAAAGTCGGTTACAATGGTAGGAGATCTTGAATATCCGCTTCACCAAGATTGCCTTCCACGCCAAGGAAAGTCCCATCCGGACATGGGACGAAGTCTTCAATCTTGTATCTTCATAGTCCTGGAGTCCGGCTAAAGGTATAGTCCGGCTACCCGAACACCCCCTAATCCAGGACTCCCTCAGATAGACAACCCCTTTATCGCGTTGGTTGCAAGGTTCTTATTTGTTTGTGCATGTACTAGGTGATTCACGTGTAGTTTCCTACTGGATTGATACCTTGGTTCTCAAAAACCGAGGGAAATACTTACGCTACTTTGCTGCATCACCCTTTACTCTTCAAGGGAAAACAAACGCATGCTCAAGAGCTAGCAAGAAGGATTTTTGGCGCCGTTTCCAGGGAGATATACGCTCAAGTGAAGACTTTCCAAGTACCCATCACAAACTCTTATCCCTCGCATTACATTATTTGCCATTTTCCTATCGTTTTCCTCTCCCCCACTTCACCCTTGCCGTTTCATTCGCCCTTTTTCCATTTGTTTCCTTTCGTTGCCTCTTGTGTGTCCGTGTGTTAGATCATTTATTTTGTTGTCATGCCTAGCCCTTTCTCCCTTCCTTCGTCTCCTGATTTTGAAGTTCTTCACTTCAAACAAAGACACGGAGAAAACTTAAAAGATGCTTGGTATAGGATTATGGTATCCTATCGTAGTTGCACTATAGGGGGAGATTTCAAGATTCTACTTCGTAATTTTTATGTTGGGCTAACCATGTCCCACAGACAACTATTGGATTTTGATGCTAAAGGGAATTTTATTGAAATTGATCCCAATATTGCTTATGACATTATAGAGGGAATAGTAGGAGTACTTCCCCCACAAAAGGAACTACATCTTACTCAAGAAGGAACCCAAATTCTAGAGAAATTATGCGAATTGCAAAAATCTATTGAGCCTCTTAAAAATATTGTTTGGAACCTTCACTGTATGAATACGTTGATCACTCTTTGCAATAAGCGGTTGGATGCTCTAGATCTAAAAATCTCTGAGCATGAAGGGAAACATAAGGAACCTCCCGGATCCGAGCACAACTCCATTAAAAATATAAATACCAAAGAGGGCAATACCTAGATCTATTCTTGTTTTTATGCCTAGCTAGGGGTGTTAAACGATAGCGCTTGTTGGGAGGCAACCCAATTTTATTTTTGTTCCTTGCCTTTTGTTCCTGTTTAGTAATAAATAAATCATCTATCCTCTGTTATGATTGTGTTTTTTATGTTCTAATTAGTGTTTGTGCCAAGTAAAGCCTTTAGGATCTTCTTGGGTGATTGTTATTTGATCTTGCTGAAAAAAACAGAAAGTATGCGCTCACGAGAATAATTTGCATTTTTTACCAGAGAGCGATAAAATACCAATTCCAACTGAAGTAGATCAATATACAAATTATTTAGGACATCCTAATTTCTCAGGATTTTTGGAGTTAGAGAATTATTTGAAACCTACAGATTACTACAGATTGTTCTGTTTTTGACAGATTCTATTTTTCGTGTGTTGTTTGCTTATTTTAATGAATCTATGGCTAGTATCGGGGGGTATGAACCATAGAGAAGTTGGAATACAGTAGGTTTAACACCAATATAAATAAAAATGAGTTCATTACAGTAGGTTTAACACCAATATAAATAAAAATGAGTTCATTACAGTACCAATATAAATAAAAATGATTTTCTGTTGAGTTTTGTGGTGTGAAGTTTTCAAGTTTTTGGGTAAAGATTTGATGTATTTTAGAACAAGGAGTGGAAAGAGCCTAATCTTGGGGATGCCCAAGGCACCCCAAGGTAAGATCCAAGGACAACCAAAATACTAAGCTTGGGGATGCCCCGGAAGGCATCCCCTCTTTCGTCTTCATCTATCGGTAACTTTACTTGAGGCTATATTTTTATTCACCACATGATATGTGTTTTGCTTGGAGCGTCTTGTATGGTTTGAGTGTTTTCTTTTTAGTTTACCACAATCATCCTTGCTGTACACACCTTTTGGGAGAGACTCACATGAATCAGAATTTATTAGAATACTCTATGTGCTTCACTTATATCTTTTGAGCTAGATAAATTTTGCTCTAGTGCTTCATTTATATCTTTTTAGAGCACGGTGGTGCTTTTATTTTATAGAAATTATTGATCTCTCATGCTTCACTTAAATTATTTTGAGAGTCTTTTAGAATAGCATGGTAATTTTCTTTGGCTAGAAAATTAGTCCTAATATGATAGGCATCCAAGATGGGTATAATAAAAACTTTCATATAGAGTGCATTAAATACTATGAGAAGTTTGATTCTTGATAGTTGTTTTGAGATATAAAGGTGGTAATATTAGAGTTGTGGTAGTTGAGTAATTGTGGAATTGAGAAATACTTGTGTTGAAGTTGGCAAGTCTCGTAGCATGCACGTATGGTAAACGTCGTGTGAAAAATTTGAAGCATGGGGTGTTCTTTGATTGCTTTCCTTATGCATGGCGGTCGGGGACGAGCGATGGTCTTTTCCTACCAATCTATCCCCCTAGGAGCATGCGAGTAGTGCTTGGTTTTGATGACTCGTAGATTTTTGCAATAAGTATGTGAGTTCATTATGACTAATGTTGAGCCCATGGATTATACGCACTCACACCCTTCCATCATTGCTAGCCTCTTCGGTACCGTGCATTGCCCTTTCTCACCTCGAGAGTTGGTGCAAACTTCGTCCGTGCATCCAAACCTCGTGATATGATACACTCTATCACACATAAGCCTCCTTATATCTTCCTCAAAACAGCCACCATACCTACCTATTATGGCATTTCCATGGCCATTCCGAGATATATTGCCATGCAAATTTCCACCGTTCCGTTTATGATGACACAATCCATCATTGTCATATTGCTTTGCATGATCATGTAGTTGACACCGTATTTGTGGCAAAGCCACCTTCATAATTCTTTCATACATGTCACTCTTGATTCATTGCATATCCAGGTACACCGCCGGAGGCATTCACATAGAGTCATATTTTGTTCTAAGTATCGAGTTGTAATTCTTGAGTTGTAAGTAAATAAAAGTGTGATGATTTTCATTATTAGAGCATTGTCCCATGTGAGGAAATGATGATGGAGACTATGATTCCCCCACAAGTCAGGTTGAGATTCCAGATGAAAAAAAGAGGCCATAAAAAAAGAGAACAAAGGCCCAAAGAAAAAATGAGAGAAAAAGAGAGAAGGGGCAATGTTACTATCCTTTTTCCACACTTGTGCTTCAAGTAGCACCATGATCTTCATGATAGAGAGTCTCCTATTTTTTCACTTTCATATACTAGTGGGAATTTTTCATTATAGAACTTGGCTTGTATATTCCAATGATGGACTTCCTAAAAATGCCCTAGGTCTTCGTGAGCAAGAAAGTTGGATGCACACCCACTTAGTTTCTTTTGTTGAGCTTTCACATATTTATAGCTCTAGTGCATCCGTTGCATGGCAATCCCTACTCCTTGCATTGACATCAATTGATGGGCATCTCCATAGCCCATTGATTAGCCACGTCAATGTGAGACTCTCTCCCTTTTTTTATTCTCACACAACCTCCATCATCATATTTTATTCCACCCATAGTGCTTTGTCCATGGCTCGCGCTCATATATCGTGTGAAAGTTGAAAGAGTTTGAAAAGGCTAAGTATGAAACTATTTCTTGGCTTGTCATCGGGGTTGTGCATGATGGGAGCATTTTGTGTGACGAAAATTAAGAATGGCCAAACTATATGATTTTGTAGGGATAAGCTTTCTTTGGCCATGTTATTTTGATAAGACGTAATTGCTTGGTTAGCATGCTTGAAGTATTATTATTTTTATGTCAATATTAAACTACTGTCTAGAATCCTTCGGATCTAAACATTCATGCCGCAACAAAGAGGATTACATTGAAAATTATGTTAGGTAGCATTCCACATCAAAAATTCTGTTTTTATCATTTACCTACTCGAGGATGAGCAGGAATTAAGCTTGAGGATGCTAGATATGTCTCCAATGTATCTATAATTTTTGATTGTTCCATGATATTATATTATCTATTTTGGATGTTTAATGGGCTTCATTATGCATTATTATCTTATTTTTGGGACTAACCTATTAACCGAAGGCCCAGTGCAAATTGTTATTTTTGCCTATTTTAGTGTTTCACAGAAAAGGAATATCAAACGGAATCCAAACAGAATGAAACCTTCGCAAGGATATTTTTTGGAACAAACGCAATCCAGCAGACTTGGAGTGGAGGTCAAGGAAGCAACGAGGTGGCCACGAGGTAGGGCAGCGCACCCAGGGGGCAGGTGTGCCCCCACCCTCATGCCCCCCTCGTAGCTCCACCGACCTACTTATTTCTCCTATATATATACTCTTATCCCCTGAAAACATCGAGGGGAGCCACGAAACCACTTTTCCACCGCCGCAACCTTCTTTACCCGTGAGATCCCATCTGGGGACCTTTTCTGGTGATCTGCCAGAGGGGATTCGATCACGGAGGGCTTCTACATCAACACCATAGCCTCTCCGATGATGTGTGAGTAGTTTACCACATACCTTGGGGTCCATAGTTATGAGCTAGATGGCTTCTTCTCTCTCTTTGGATCTAAATACAAAGTTCTCCTCGATGTACTTGGAGATCTATTCGATGTAATTCTTTTTGCGGTGTGTTTGCCGAGATCCGATGAATTCTGGGTTTATGATCAAGTTTATCTATGAACAATATTTGATTCTTCTATGAATTCTTATATGCATGATCTGATATCTTTGCAAGTCTCTTAGAATTATCAGTTTGGTTTGGCCTACTAGATCGATCTTTCTTTCAATGGGAGAAGTGCTTAGCTTTGGGTTCAATCTTGCGGTGTCCTTTCCTAGTGACAGTAGGGGCAGCAAGGCACGTATTGTATTGTTGCCATCGAGGATAAAAAGATGGGGTTTATATCATATTGATTTAGTTTATCCCTCTACATCATGTCATCTTGCCTAATGAGTTACTCTGTTCTTATGAACTTAATACTCTAGATGCATGCTGGACAGCGGTCGATGTGTGGAGTAATAGTAGAAGATGCAGAATCGTTTTGGTCTACTTGACACGGAGGTGATGCCTATGTTCATGATCATGCCTAGATATTCTCATAACTATGTGCTTTTCTATCAATTGCTCGACAGTAATTTGTTCACCCACTGTAATATATGGGTGAAACCTATGGTCCCCGGGTCTACTTTACATCATATTAGTTTCCCGTCAACTATCCATTTCTGTCCCCGTTTATTTTGCAATATTTACTTTCCAATCTATAAAAAGATACCAAAAATATTTATCTTATTATCTTTATCAGATCTCACTTTTGCAAGTGGCCGTGAAGGGATTGACAACCCCTTTATCGCGTTGGTTGCAAGGTTCTTATTTGTTTATGCAGGTACTAGGTGATTTGTGTGTAGTCTCCTACTGGATTGAAACCTTGGTTCTCAAAAACTGAGGGAAATACTTATGCTACTTTGCTGCATCACCCTTTCCTCTTCAAGGAAAAACCAACACATGCTAAAGAGGTAGCAAGGAGGATTTCTGGTTCCGTTGCCGGGGAGATCTACGCTCAAGTCAAGACTTACCAAGTACCCATCACAAACTCTTATGCCTCGCGTTACATTATTTGCCATTTTCCTCTCATTTTCCTCTCCCCCACTTCACCCTTGTCGTTTTATTCGCCCTTTTTCCGTTCGTTTCCTTTCGCTTGCCTCTTGTGTGTCCGTGTGTTAGATCGTTTATTTTGCTGTCATGGCTAGCCCTTTCTCCCTTCCTTCATCTCCTGATTTCGAAATTCTTCACTTCAAAAAAAGACAAGGAGAAAACTGAAAATCTGCTTAGTAGAGGTTGATGGAATCCTACCATAGTTGCACTATAGGGGGAGATTTCAAGATTCTACTTCATAATTTTTATGTTGGGCTAACCATATCTTCTACCTCTTGAGCACTGAGCTGGATTTCCCTGAAGAGGAGAGGATGATGCAACAAAGTAGCGTAAGTATTTCCCTCAGTTTTTGAGAACCAAGGTATCAATCCAGTAGGAGGCTACGCTCGAGTCCCTTGTACCTACACAAAAACAATAGCTCAACGCAACCAACATGCTTAGGGGTTGTCAATCCCTTCACGATCACTTACGAAAGTGAGATCTGATAGAGATGATAAATAATATTTTTGGTATTTTTGATATAGAGATGCAAAGTAAAAAGTAAAAGGCAAAGTAAAAGCAAAGCAATAATAAAGTGATGGAGATTGATATGATGAGAAAGAGACCCGGGGGACATAGGTTTCACTAGTGGCTTCTCTCAAGAGCATAAGTATTCTACAGTGGGTGAACAAATTAATGTTGAGCAATTGACAGAATTGAGCATAGTTATGAGAATATCTAGGTATGATCATGTATATAGGCATCACGTCCGAGACAAGTAGACCGAAACGATTCTGCATCTACTACTATTACTCCACTCATCGACCGCTATCCATCATGCATCTAGAGTATTAAGTTAAAAACAGAGTAACGCCTTAAGCAAGATGACATGATGTAGAGGGATAGTTTCATGCAATATGATAAAAACCCCATCTTGTTATCCTCGATGGCAACAATACAATATGTGCCTTGCTGCCCCTTCTGTCACTGGGAAAGGACACCGCAAGATCGAACCCAAAGCTAAGCACTTCTCCCATGGCAAGAACAACCAATCTAGTAGGCCAAACCAAACTGATAATTGGAAGAGACTTGCAAAGATAACCTATCATACATAAAAGAATTCAGAGAAGACTCAAATATTATTCATAGATAGACTTGATCATAAACCCACAATTCATCGGTCTCAACAAGCACACCGCAAAAAGAAGATTACATCGAATAGATCTCCACAAGAGAGGGGGAGAACATTGTATTGAGATCCAAAAAGAGAGAAGAAGCCATCTAGCTACTAACTATGGACCCGTAGGTCTGAGGTGAACTACTCACACTTCATCAGAGAGGCTTGGATGATGATGTAGAAGCCCTCCGTGATCGATTCCCCTTCCAGCGGAGCCCCGGAACAGGACCCAAGATGGGATCTCGTGGATAAAGAAAGTAGCGGCGGTGGAATTAGGTTTTTTGCTCCGTATCTGATTGTTTGGAGGTACGTAGGTATATATAGGAGGAAGAAGTAAGTCGGTGGAGCTTCGAGGGGGCCACAAGGCAGGGGGGCGCACCCTAGGGGGGCACGCCCCCCACCCTCATTACCACCTCGTGGCTTTCTTGACCGGGGGTCCAAGTCTCCTGGATCTTATCTGATGAGAAAATCACGTTTCCGAAGATTTCATTCCGTTTGGACTCCGTTTGATATTCTGTTTCTCCGAAACACTGAAATAGGCAAAAAAACAACAATTCTGGGCTGGGCCTCCGGTAAATAGGTTAGTACCAAAAGAAATATAAAAGTGGAAAATAAAGCCCAATATAGTCCAAAACAGTAGATAATATAGCATGGAGCAATCAAAAATTATAGATACGTTGGAGACGTATCAAGCATCCCCAAGCTTAATTCCTGCTCGTCCTCGAGTAGGTAAATGATAAAAAGAGATTTTTTGATGCGGAGTGCTACTTGGCATAATTTCAATGTAAATCTTCTTAATTGTGGTATGAATATTCAGATCCAAAAGATTCAAGACAAAAGTTCATGTTGACATAAAAATAATAATACTTCAAGCATACTAACAAAGCAATTATGTCTTCTCAAAATAACATGGCCAAAGAAAGCTATCCCTACAAAATCATATAGTCTAGCTATGCTTTATCTTCACCACACAAAGTATTTAAATCATGCACAACCCCGATGACAAGCCAAGCAATTGTTTCATACTTTTGACATTTTCAAAACTTTTTTGATCTTCACGCAATACATGAGCGTGAGCCATGGATATAGCACTATATGTGGAATAGAATGGTGGTTGTGGAGAAGACAAAAAGAGGGGAAGATAGTCTCACATCAACTAGGCGTATCAACGGGCTATGGAGATGCCCATCAATAGATATCAATGTGAGTGAGTAGGGATTGCCATGCAACGGATGCACTAGAGCTATAAGTATATGAAAGCTCAAAAAAAGAAACTAAGTGGGTGTGCATCCAACTTGCTTTCTCACGAAGACCTAGGGCATTTTGAGGAAGCCCATCATTGGAATATACAAGCCAAGTTCTATAATGAAAAATTCCCACTAGTATATGAAAGTGACAAAATGAGAGACTCTCTATCATGAAGATCATGGTGCTACTTTGAAGCACAAGTGTGGTAAAAGGATAGTAACATTGTACCTTCTCTCTTTTTCTCTCATTTTTTGTTTGGGCCTTTTTTTGGCCTCTTTTTTATTTTTCGTCCGGAGTGTCATCCCGACTTGTGGGGGGATCATAGTCTCCATCATCCTTTCCTCACTTGGGACAATGCTCTAAAAATGATAATCATCACACTTTTTATTTTTCTTACAACTCAACAATTACAACTCAATTCTTAGAACAAAATATGACTCTATATGAATGCCTCCGGCGGTGTACCGGGATATGCAATGAATCAAGAGCAACATGTATGAAAGAATTATGAACGGTGGCTTTGCCACAAATACGATGTCAACTACATGATCATGCTAGCAATATGACAATGATGGAGCGTGTCATAATAAACGAAACGGTGGAAAGTTGCATGGCAATATATCTCGGAATGGCTATGGAAATGCCATGATAGGTAGATATGGTGGCTGTTTTGAGGAAAGTATATGGTGGGTGTATGATACCGGCGAAAGGTGTGCGGTATTAGAGAGGCTAGCAATGGTGGAAGGAAGGAAAGTGCGTATAATCCATGGACTCAACATTAGTCATAAATAACTCATATACTTATTGCAAAAATCTAGAAGTTATCAAAGCAAAGTATTACACGCATGCTCCTAGGGGGATAGATTGGTAGGAAAAGACCATCGCTCGTCCCCGACCGCCACTCATAAGGAAGACAATCAATAAATAAATCATGCTCCAACTTCATCACATAACGGTTCATCATACGTGCATGCTACGGGAATCACAAACTTTAACACAAGTATTTCTCAATTTCACAACTACTCAACTAGGATGACTCTAATATCACCATCTTCATATCTCAAAACAATTATCAAGCATCAATCTTTTCTTAGTATTCAACGCACTCAAAAGAAAGTTCTACAAATCTTGAATACCAAGCATATTATTATTAAGCAAATATCCATGCTATTAAAGACTCTCAAAATAATTTAAGTGAAGCATGAGAGATCAATAGTTTCTATAAAACAAATCCACCACCGTGCTCTAAAAGATATAAGTGAAGCACTAGAGCAAAACTATAAAGCTCAAAAGATATAAGTGAAGCACATAGAGCAAAACTATCAAGCTCAAAAGATATAAGTGAAGCACATAGAGTATTCTATCAAATTCCAAATTATGTATGGCTCTCTCAAAAGGTGTGTACAACAAGGATGATTGTGGTAGACTAACAAGCAAAGACTCAAATCATAAAAGACGCTCCAAGCAAAACACATATTATGTGGTGAATAAAAATATAGCTCCAAGTAAAGTTACCGATGGAAGTAAACGAAAGAGGGGATGCCTTCCGGGGCATCCCCAAGCTTTGACTTTTTGGTGTCCTTTGATTATCTTGGGGTGCCATGGGCATCCCCAAGCTTAGGCTCTTGCTACTCTTTGTTCCATAATCCATCAAATCTTTACCCAAAACTTGAAAACTTCAAAACACAAAACTTAAAGTAGAAAATCTCGTGAGCTCCGTTAGCGAAAGAGAATAAAAGATCACTTCAAGGTACTGTAATGAACTCATTGTTTATTTATATTGGTGTTATACCTACTGTATTCCAACTTCTCTATGGATTATAAACTATTTTACTAGCCATAGATTCATCAAAATAAGCAAACAACACATGAAAAACAGAATCTGTCAAAAATAGAATAGTCTGTAGTAATCTGTAGCTAGCGCAAGATCTAGAACCCCAAAAATTCTAAAATAAATTGCTGGACGTGAGGAATCCATGACCTTTTTAATGGAAATTGAAATCTAATATTCCCTTCCTTCATATCAATAATCGCACCAACCATTCTAAGGAAAGGTCTACCGAGAATAATAGGGCAAGAAGGATTGCAATCTATATAAAGAACGATAAAATCTATGGGCACATAATTCCTATTTGCAACAATAAGAACATCATCAAATCTTCCCATAGGTTTCTTAATAGTGGAATCCTCAAGATGCAAGTTTAGAGAGCAATCGTCAAAATCACAGAAATATAGCAAATCAGACAAAGTTTTGGGAATAGTAGAGACACTAGCACCCAAATCACACAAAGCATAAAACTCATAATCTTTAGTTTTAATTTTAACAGTAGGTTCCCACTCATCATAAATTTTTCTAGGGATAGAAACTTTCAACTCAAGTTTTTCTTCATAAGATTGCATCAAGGCATCAATGATATGTTCGGTAAAGGCTTTATTTTGACTATAAGTATGAGGAGAATTTAGCATGGATTGCAGCAAGGAAATACAATCAATTAAAGAGCAATTTTCATAATTAAATTCCTTGAAATCCAATATAGTGGGTTTAGCAACATCTAGAGTTTTATTTCTTTCAATCCCACTTTTATCAATTTCATCATCAAGATCTAAATACTCTGAATTTTTAGAACGCCTTTTAGGTAAGGGTGGATCATATTAAGTTTCATCAAGATTTATATTGCAAAACAAATATTTAATAGGAGACACATCAATAACTTTTAGATCTTCATCTTGATTTTCATAGGAATTGGAAGAACACGCTTTAATAAAGGCATCTTTCATAGCACGCGTCCTAGCGGTTCTTTCCTTGCACTCATCAATGGAAATTCTCATGGCTTTGAGAGACTCATTGATATCATGCTTAGGAGGAATAGATCTAATCTTTAAAGAATCAACCTCAAGAGAAATTCTATCAATGTTCCTAGCCAAATCATCAATCTTAAGCAATTTTTCTTCAATCATATCATTAAAATTCTTTTGCGAAGTAATAAATTCTTTAATATTAGATTCAAAATCAGAGGGCATCTTATTATAATTTCCATAAGAGTTGTTGTAGGAATTTCCATAATTATTAGAAGGATTACTAGGATAAGGCCTAGGATTAAAATTCCCTCTATATGCGTTGTTACCAAAATTATTCCTACCAACAAAATTCACATCCATAGATTCATTATTATTCTCAATCAAAGTAGACAAAGGCATATCATTAGGATCAGAAGAAACACTCTTAGTAGAAAATAATTTCATAAGTTCATCCATCTTTCCACTCAAAACATTAATTTCTTCTATCACATGCACTTTTTTATTAGTGGATCATTCAGTGTGCCATTGAGAATAATTAACCATAATATTATCTAGGAGTTTAGTAGCATCTCCTAAAGTGATTTCCATAAAAGTGCCTCCCGCGGCCGAATCTAAAAGATATCTAGAAGCAAAATTCAATCTGGCATAAATTTTTTGTATAATAATCCACAAATTCAAACCATGAGTAGGGCAATTACGTATCATTAATTTCATTCTCTCCCAAGCTTGTGCAACATGTTCATGATCAAGTTGCTTAAAATTCATAATATCGTTTCTAAGAGAGATGATCTTAGCAGGAGGAAAATACTTAGAGATGAAAGCATCTTTGCACTTGTTCCATGAATCAATACTATTTTTAGGCAAAGATGAAAACCAAGCTTTAGCGCGATCTCTAAGCAAAAAAGGAAATAGCTTCAATTTAACAATATCATTATCGACATCTTTCTTCTTTTGCATGTCACACAAATCAACGAAGCTATTAAGATGGGTAGCGGCATCTTCACTAGGAAGGCCGGAAAACAGATCTTTCATGACAAGATTCAGCAAAGCAACATTAAATTCACAAGATTCAGCATTGGTAAGAGGAGCTATCGGAGTGCTAATAAAATCATTGTTGTTGGTATTGGTGAAGTCACACAATTTAGTATTATCTTGAGCCATCGCGACAAACAAGAAAACTAACACACGAGCAAACAAAAAGCAAACGGGCAAAGAGAGGCAAATAGAGAGGGAGGATAGAGAGAGAGAGATGGCAAATAAAACGGCAAGGGTGAAGTGGGGGAGAGGAAAACGAGAGGCAAATGGCAAATAATGTAATGCGGGAGATAGGGATTGTGATGGGTACTTGGTATGTTGATTTTTGCGCAGACTCCCCGGCAACGGCGCCAGAAATTCTTCTTGCTACCTCTTGAGCACTGCGTTGGATTTCCTCGAAGAGAAGAGGATGATGCAGCAAAGTAGCATAAGTATTTCCCTCAGTTTTTGAGAACCAAGGTATCAATCCAGTAGGAGGCTACGCTCGAGTCCCATGTACCTACACAAAAACAATAGCTCAACGCAACCAACGCGCTTAGGGGTTGCCAATCCCTTCACGGTCACTTACAAAAGTGAGATCTGATAGAGATGATAAATAATATTTTTGGTATTTTTGGTATAGAGATGCAAAGTAAAAAGTAAAAGGCAAAGTAAAAGCCAAGCAATAATAAAGTGACGGAGATTGATATGATGAGAAAGAGACTCGGGGGCCATAGGTTTCACTAGTGGCTTCTCTCAAGAGCATAAGTATTCTACAGTGGGTGAACAAATTACTGTTGAGCAATTAACATAATTGAGCATAGTTATGAGAATATCTAGGTATGATCATGTATATAGGCATCACGTCCGACACAAGTAGACCGAAACGATTCTGCATCTACTACTATTACTCCACTCATCGACCGCTATCCAGCATGCATCTAGAGTATTAAGTTAAAAGCGGAGTAACGCCTTAAGCAAGATGACATGATGTAGAGGGATAGTTTCATGCAATATGATAAAAACCCCATCTTGTTATCGTCGATGGCAACAATACAATACAATACAATACAATATGCCTTGCTGCCCCTTCTGTCACTGGGAAAGGACACTGCAAGATCGAACCCAAAGCTAAGCATTTCTCCCATGGCAAGAACAACCAATCTAGTAAGCCAAACCAAACTGATAATTCGAAGAGACTTGCAAAGATAACCAATCATACATAAAATAATTCAGAGAAGATTCAAATATTATTCATAGATAGACTTGATCATAAACCCATAATTCATCGGTCTCAACAAACACACCACAAAAAGAAGATTACATCGAATAGATCTCCACAAGAGAGGGGGAGAACATTGTATTGAGATCCAAAAAGAGAGAAGAAGCCATCTAGCTACTAACTATGGACCCGTAGGTCTGAGGTGAACTACTCACACTTCATCGGAGAGGCTTGGATGATGATGTAGAAGCCCTCCGTGATCGATTCCCCTTCCGGTGGAGCTCCGGAGCAGGCCCCAAGATGGGACCTCGTGGATACAGAAAGTTGCAACGGTGGAATTAGGTTTTTGGCTCCGTATCTAATCGTTTGGGGGTATGTAGGTATATATAGGAGGAAGAAGTACGTTGGTGGAGCTTCGAGGGGCCCACGAGGAAGGGGGGAGCGCCCTAGGGGGGGGCGCCCCCCACCCTCGTGACCACCTCATGGCTTTCTTGATGGGGGGTCCAAGTCTCCTGGATCTTATCTGATGAGAAAATCACGTTTCCGAAGATTTCATTCCGTTTGGACTCCGTTTGATATTTTGTTTCTCCGAAACACCGAAATAGGCAAAAAACAACAATTCTAGGCTGGGCCTCCGGTTAATAGGTTAGTCCCAAAAATAATATAGAAGTGGAAAATAAATCCCAATATAGTCCAAAACAGTAGATAATATAGCATGGAGCAATCAAAAATTATAGATACGTTGGAGACATATCAATATCCCATAGACAACTCTTGGGTTTTGCCGCTAAAGGGAATTTTATTGAAATTGATCCCAATATTGCTTATGAAATTATAGAGGGAATAGTAGGAGTACTTCCCCCACAAAAGGAACTACATCTTACTCAAGAAGGAACCCAAATTTTAGAGAAATTGTGCGAATTGCAAAAATCTATTTAGGCTCTTAAAAATGTTGTTGGGAACCTTCATTGTACGAATACGTTGATCACTCTTTGCAATAAGCGGTTGGATGCTCTAGATCTAAAAATCTTTGAGCATGAAGGGAAACGTAAGGAACCTCTCGGATCCGATCACAACTCCATTAAGAAGATAAATACCAAAGAGGGCAATACCTAGATCTATTCTTGTTTTTATGCCTAGCTAGGGGTGTTAAACGATACCGCTTGTTGGGAGGCAACCCAATTTTATTTTTGTTCCTGTTTAGTTATAAATAAATCATCTATCCTCTATTATGATTGTGTTTTTTATGTTTTAATTAGTCTTTGTTCCAAGTAAAGCCTTTAGGATCTTTTTGGGTGATTGTTATTTGATCTTGCTGAAAAAAACAGAAAGTATGTGCTCACGAGAATAATTTTCATTTTTTACCAGAGAGCGATAAAATACCAATTCCAACTGTAGTATATCAACATACAAATGATTTAGGACGTCCTAATTTCTCAGGATTTTTGGAGTTAGAGAAGTATACGAAACCTACAGATTACTACAGATTGTTCTATTTTTGACAGATTCTATTTTTCGTGTGTTGTTTGCTTATTTTGATGAATCTATGGCTAGTATCGGGGGGTATGAACCATAGAGAAGTTGGAATACAGTAGTTTTAACACCAATATAAATAAATAATGAGTTCATTACATTACCTTAAATTGGTGGTTTGTTTTCTTATACTAACGGAGCTCATGAGATTTTCTGGTGAGTTTTGTGTTGTGAAGTTTTCAAGTTTTTTGGTAAAGATTTGATGGATTTTGGAACAAGGAGTGGAAAGAGCCTAAGATTGGGGATGCCCAAGGCACCCAAAGGTAAGAGCCAAGGACAACCAAAATCCTAAGCTTGGGGATGCCCCGGAAGGCATCCCCTCTTTCGTCTTCATCTATCAGTAACTTTACTTGAGGCTATATTTTTATTCACCACATGATATGTGTTTTGCTTGGAGCGTCTTTTATGATTTGAGTCTTTTCTTTTTAGTTTACCACAATCATCCTTGCTGTACACACCTTTTGGGAGAGACTCACATGAATCGGAATTTATTAGAATATTCTATGTGCTTCACTTATATCTTTTGAGCTAGATAAATTTTGCTCTAGTGCTTCACTTATATCTTTTTAGAGCACGGTGGTGGTTTTATTTTATAGAAATTATTTATCTCTCATGATTCACTTAAATTATTTTGAGAGTCTTTTAGAACAGCATGGTAATTTGCTTTGGCTATAAAATTAGTCCTTATATCATAGGCATCTAAGACGGGTATAATAAAAACTTTCATATAGAGTGCGTTAAATACTATGAGAAGTTTGATTCTTGATAGTTGTTTTGAGATATAAAGGTGGTAATATTGGAGTTGTGCTAGTTGAGTAATTGTGGAATTGAGAAATACTTGTGTTGAAGTTGGCAAGTCCCGTAGCATGCACGCATGGTAAACATTCTGTGAAAAATTTGAAGCATGGGGTGTTCTTTGATTGCTTTCCTTATGAGTGGCAGTCGGGGATGAGCGATGGTCTCAATTTGTCACCTCGGTGGGTTGTGACAACCTCGGTGGCATCCCACACCGCCTCTTTGCTCTATAAATACCCCAATATTCCATAATCCCAAGGGGAGTGGACGAAATCAATTCCAGCCGCCGCAAGTTCCAGAAACACCAGATCCCATCTAGACACCATCACGGAGGAGTTCATCATCCTCATTGGTGCCTCTTCAATGATGCGTGAGTAGTCTTTTGTAGACCTCCGGGTCCATAGTTAGTAGCTAGATGGCTTCCTCTCTCTCTTGATTCTCAATACAATGGTCTGTTGGAGATCCATTTGATGTAACTCTTTTTGCGGTGTGTTTGTTGGGATCCGATGAACTTTGAGTTTATGATCAGAACTTTGTTTTTATCCATGAAAGTTATTTGAGTCTTTTGATCTCTTATATGCATGATTACTTATATCCTCGTATTTCTTCTCTGATATTTGTGTTTTGTTTGGCCAACTTGATCTATTTATCTTGCAATGGGAAGAGGTGCTTTGTGATGGGTTCGATCTTACGATGCTTGATCCGGGTGACAGAAGGGGAACTGACACTTATGTATCGTTGCTATTAAGGATAACAAGATGGGATCTATTTATACATAAATAGATCTTGTCTACATCATGTCATCGTTCTTATTGCATTACTCCGTTTGTCCATGAACTTAATACACTAGATGCATGCAGGATAGCGGTCGATGTGTGGAGTAATAGTAGTAGACGCAGGCAGGAGTCGGTCTACTAATCTTGGACGTGATGCCTATATAATGATCATTGCCTGGATATCGTCATGATTATTTGAGGTTCTATCAATTGCCCAATAGTAATTTGTTTACCCACCATTGTTATTTTTCTCGAGAGAAGCCACTAGTGAAATCTACGCCCCCCGGGTCTCTTCCTCATTATATATGCCATCGCGATCTATTTTATTTGCATTTATTTTCAGATCTATTAATCCAAAAAACCCAAAAATACCTCGCTGAATTTTATTTGCTTTTATTTGCATTTATCAATCTATCACAATCTTTATCCCGTCTATTTGCCAATTTTTGGCGCCGTTACCCGAAAAGGATTGACAACCCCTTTAATACGTCGGGTTGCGAGTATTTGTTATTTGTGTGCAAGTGTCATTCACGTAGTGTTGCGTGGTTCTCCTATGATGTCTACTACGCAACCTTCTTCTTGTAGACATTGTTGGGCCTCCAAGTGCAGAGGTTTGTAGGACAGTAGCGAATTTCCCTCAAGTGGATGACCTAAGGTTTATCAATCTATGGGAGGCGTTGGATGAAGATGGTCTCTCTCAAACAACCCTGCAACCAAATAACAAAGAGTCTCTTGTGTCCCCAACACACCCAACACAATGGTAAGTTGTATAGGTGCACTAGTTTGGCGAAGAGATGGTGATACAAGTGCAATATGTATGGTAGATATAGGTTTTTGTAATCTGAAAATATAAAAACAGCAAGGTAGTAAATGGTAAAAGTGAGCGAAAACAGTATTGCAATGCTTGGAAACAAGGCCTAAGGATCATACCTTCACTAGTGCAACAAAGAGTCACTCCAAAGTCACAAATAGCGGAGAACAAACGAAGAGATTATTATAGGGTAAGAAACCACCTCAAAGTTATTCTTTCTGATCGATCTATTGGGCTATTGCTATAAGTGTCACAAACAGCCCTAGAGTTCGTACTAAAATAACACCTTAAGACACACATCAACCCTAATGTCACCTAGATACTCCAATGTCACCACCTGGCCGCCACCTCCTCTCTTCCACTAGGGCTCATGAAGGCCCATTAACCCCCCCCCCCCGGGGGGGGGGTCCGGTAACCCCCCGGTACTCCAGAAAATGCCCGAACCTATCTGAAACCATTCCGTTGTCCAAACATAACCTTTCAATATATCAATATTTATTTCTCGACCATTTTGAGACTCCTTGTCATGTCTGTGATCTCATCCGAGACTCCGAACAAACTTTGGTTCATCAAAACACAAAACTCATAATACAAATCGTCATCGAACGTTAAGCGTGTGGACCCTACGGGTTCGAGAACTATGTAGACATGACCGAGACACATCTCCGGTCAATAAACAATAGCGGAACCTAGATGCTCATATTGGCTCCTACATATTCTACGAAGATCTTTATCGGTCAAACCGCATAACAACATACGTTGTTCCCTTTGTCATCGGTATGTTACTTGCCCGAGATTTGATCGTCGGTATCATCATACCTAGTTCAATCTCGTCACCAGCAAGTATCTTGAATCGTTTTGTAATGCATCATCCCGTGGCTAACTCATTAGACACATTTGCTTTCAAGGCTCATAGTGATGTGCATTACCGAGAGGGCCCAGAGTTAACTCTCCGATACACGGAGTGACAAATCCTAATCTCGATCTATGCCAACTCAACAAACACCATCGGAGAAACCTGTAGAGCATCTTTATAATCACCCAGTTATGTTGTGACGTTTGATAGCACACAAGGTGGTCCTCTGGTATTCGGGAGTTGCACAATCTCATAGTCTGAGGAACATGTATAAGTCATGAAGAAAGCAATAGCAGAAAAACTAAACGATCATTATGCTAAGCTAACGGATGGGTCTTGTCCATCACACCATTCTCTAATGATGTGATCCCACTCATCAAATGACAACACATGTCTATGGCTAGGAAACTTACACTGGTACAACGACGTCCTGAACAAACGGTTTAAAACCCCTTTCCGCGACGACATTTGGAACCGTCGCCAAGTGAGTGTGGGCGATAGGGGGGTCCTTCCCACATGACCCAGAAATCCTCGGGATAGGCCTGCCTGGGACCCAGGCTGGGGCCGTGTGCGATCGGGCGAGGCATGGAAACCTAATCATTTCTATAGGTATGTACATCCCACACAGTCAATCCCAGAAATAATTTCCGTAGGTATGTACATCCCACACGGTGAATCCTAGAAATCATTTCCGTAGGTATGTACATCCCAAACGGTAAATCCCAGAAATAATTTCCGTAGGTATGTACATCCCACACGGTGAATCTCATAAAATCATTTCCGTAGGTATGTACATCCCACACAGTTCTTTGTGTGGAAACATTTGTGCAAGGTGGCCTAACGCAAACAGTTCGCTACCGGAAGCCGTGTGTGATTGTTAATTGATTGAACACGCCTACTTCCTAGAAACCATGTGGGTTGTTTGAGTTCATCGCCCACGGTGCTGTCTGAGTAACCGTTTGAATAGAAAACCCCAATAAGTAGGGTAATTAGCCTATTATTGATAATCCATGTACTAATTGGACTGATATTTCTTATAAAACATGCCAGATATTTCATATCCATATAAAAGCAACCAAGATTTCATAATCGAATTACATCAGATATCTTCGGCACTCAGTTACGCCATTACACAACAGCACCAAGTTTCACATGCAACATCAAAAACCTTTGGAAAGTAGCATCATACACGGTAAATAGAAAGATGAATCTCATCTGGGAAACTTCAGAAGCGGAAGGCAAATATTGAGCCTTCAGTGATGTTGAATGTCCTTGCAACTTTAGGCCAGTGGCTATGGATAATTGCCTGCCCAACCTTCATCCTCTTCAGCAAGACTTCAATATTGTACTATGGGTGTTGAATGAATACCTTCCTCGCCTCTTGACCATGCTGGTGGTTTGAGAGGTAATCATCGGTGAACTACTTTGAAAAGTACGGAAAACAAAGCTATGCATAAATCATTGTTGTAAATTTTGAAATGGCGCAAGGGGTAAAAACAAGGTAAAAGAGTTGGTACCATCCTATAGTTGACTAATGTCTTCTTCATTGTGCAAACAAAGATCTTGCTGTTATTCATCCCAAGTTTCTTCATCCTAACAATCTTTCTGAGTTTCTTGACTTGACTGATATTCATGGACATCTCATTTCCCCATATGCAAAATGGGTCGAACATTGGGTCTAAGCCTCTGACAGTAGGACCTACATGTGCAAGACCAAATTCTAAGAAACCTAACTATTAGAATGATTCCTGCAACTGCACAGTAATGTGCTATTAGCCAAAGGAACCTGCTTGAAAAAACCTCGATGTTATACTGCAGTGTCTCCCATTGTTTCCCTACAACACACATAAGGAAGATCTTGATCAGGTTAACTGAGAGTTGCCGTACTATCAGTAGAATATGTATTGAGTACAGCCAAATTCAATTGGTGTCACATGCATAACAATACAAAATTGTACCCACAGCAAATGAAAATCAAATTGCCGAACTAAACCAAACAGTTAAATGGACAACAGACTAAATGAACCAAAATAGTTAACTGAGCACGACATTGCAGAATATAAACATGTACTAGACGATAAGACAGTTAACAAAACAAAGAATGCTTGAGAACAGTACTACAAAATGTAGTAATTGTTGGACCAAAGTGTTAACTAAACATTACATTTCAGAGGACCAAACTGTTAACTGAACATTTGATTGCATATTAACATTACAGAGGAAAAATCACTAGAAGGCACTGGCGGTGGCCTCGAGAAAACATCACGAACTGTATTTTAAAGTAGACAACCGCGTGGCGGTGTCGACGGTGGCCTCGAAGACGAGGTGCTCCTCCAAGATCTGGAGGTTGAAACGCATGGCAGCCATAGCGACCTCGTTCACGCGTGCAGCCGCATGGTACTCAGCTCCACATTATACTACGTGTAAAATGGTTGTGGGCGGCACTTAAGTTGAGGAGGGGGGCAGTGATTTCGGTGGAAGGTGTTGCTCCATCGGTCGGGGCATGTGGGACGGGAAAGGAGGAGGATGGTGTGGGTGGGGTGTGGATTACCTAACCAAATCGACGAGGCCGCGCAGCCAGAAGAAGGGTCGGCGGAAAGGAGGCCGCGCAGCAAGAAGAAGGGTCGCCGGCGGGGAGGCGGCGCTGCAGGAAGAAGAGTCGCCGGTGAGGTGGCCGCGCTACAAGAAGAAGGGTAGCCGGCGAGGAGGCGGTGCTACAAGAAGAAGGGTCACCGGTGAGGAGGCTGAGCTGCCAGTAAGCAGCAGTGAAGGTTTGAACTTGAAAAGCAAGGAGGAACAGTGGAAATGTGGGGAAGGGGGCGGGGAGATAGATATTTCCGCGGTGGCAAAAATTTTTTGCTCGGCGCCGCGAGAAACTGGTGTGCAAGTGTGGTTCAAGTGGGGGCCGTGGACTGTAGACGATGAAGCTTCCTGTGTAAGCCAGACAAGACGGTGCGCCAAGATATTTTATATCGCATCCCACACGATTCTTTCTAGTAAAATATTTTTGGTATACCTGTTTTTTTCATTATGTTTTGAAAGACAAAATGGTGTTATGGAGGGAAAGGATGGTGTTTGAATTGCTAGAATATTTATGTACAGTGAACATGCAACTAGTACATGAGTGTCGTGTTTAAATTTGGAATTATTCCGGGTTCGTTTGGCATTTTTATGCATTAATTGAGTTTCTGGGCATTTAATGTGCATAATTCAAATTTGAACTACAAGCACATGCTCCAACGCACCAAAGTTGTTTGAAAAGTCACATGTGTGTCCTTGGTGAATTTCTAGGTTCCATGCAAGAGATGGGAGTGAAATTCAAACATCTAGGCGTCCTCGCTCGGTCGGAACGATTGAGAAACTTGGTTTTTTAATTCCTGTAATTCCAAAACACGCCTGAAAATCATGAAACTTGGCATGGTCTCATGACATGGCACCAACATGCAGCGGTAAATTGTTTGTCCGAATTGGGACAAGCTTTGGTTTAAGCTTCTTGCAAACCGGAGCTTCCCTCAAGAAGGCTCGTGGTTCCGAGAGGGAACATGTCACCTCCGTGTGCGGAACAACATACGTACACTTCCTTCTCTTGCCTTAATTTTTTTACACAGCCAGATTAGACCAAATAGAAGTACCGTGCTAAAATTTGGAATTATTCCAGGTTTGTTTGGCTTTTTTTATACATGGGCATTTAATGTGCATAATTCAAATTTGAACTACAAGCACAAGCTCCAGTGCACCAAAATTGTTTAAAAAATCACATGTGTGTCCTTCAGTGAATTTCTAGGTCCCATGCAAGAGATTGGAGTGAAATTCAAACATCTAGGCATCGTGGCTCGGCCGAAAAAATTGAGAAACTTGGTTTTTTAATTCCTGTAATTCCAAAACACACCTGAAAATCATGAAACTTGGCATGGTCTCATGACATGGCACCAACATGCCGCGGTATTTTTTTTGGCCGAATTGGGACAAGCTTTGGTGTAAGCTTCTTGCAAACCGGAGCTTCCCTCAAGAAGGCTCATGGTTCCGAGAGAGAACGTGTCACCTTCGCGTGCGAAACGACATACGTACACTGCCTTCTCCTGCCTTAATTTTTTTACACAGCCAGATTAGACCAAATAGAAGTACCGTGCTAAACTTTGGAATTATTCCGGGTTCATTTGGCCTTTTTTATACATTAATTGAGTTTCTGGGCATTTAATGTGCATAATTGAAAATTGAACTACAAGCACATGCTCCAGTGCACCAAAGTTGTTCGAAAAATCACGTGTGTGTCCTTGGGTGAATTTCTAGGTCCCATGCAAGAGATGGGAGTGAAATTCAAACATCCGGGCATCGTGGCTCGGCCGGAAAGATTGAGAAACTTGGTTCTTTAATTCTTGTAATTCCAAAACACGCTTCAAAATCATGAAACTTGGCATGGTCTCATGACATGGCACCATCATGCTGTGGTAATTTTTCAGTCCGATTTGCGAAGGCGCACACATCAACAATCAACAAAGTCATTTTGGAACAAGTGTTGTCACGTTACAAATCGGAAACATAAGTATTATTGAAACCGTGGGCGTTCGACTTACCAATTACGTGCGGCCACGCGTCTAGTTTTTTATTGGCTAGGAGGTGCCGTGCGGGGTAGCTATTTGAGTACGGGAGGCATGCGATCAGACCCCTGCGCGTGCTCATTGGGAGGAGAGCCCTTTTGACCGCTACCCGTCGCACACCTCCCTCCCAACGTCTCCATTAATGGCGCCCGAGCACCTATTCTACGTCGTGGCTATATGTCTCACTGGACGGAGATTTGAGATTTAAGAGATAAAAATGAAAATCTGAAAAGAAAGTTTTCATGGATCTTGTTGTATGATCCGTCCGACCTATATAGCATCGACTGCGACTTATAGCAAGCATGATGAATATAAGGACAACGACATTGGATAATATTTGTCTTACATATTTACATGCGGCAATGCCCGATATACACAAGGGCAAAAGAAGAAGGAAGACAATGATCTGGCTCACTGATCTCTACTTTCTTGATGCGTTGCTGTAGGCCGTGGGAACTAGTATCCACGGCGGGCGGCGACGAGCTCTTTCTTGTCCTCAAGATGTTGGTTGAGAGCATCCACGGATTCCTCCACCAGCCTTCTATGCTCGATGCGCATCATGGCAATCTCGTCCATACGTTTCTCGATGATGACGCCGGTCCTCTTCAACAAGGCAGTGGTCTGCTCCTCCTGCTCCGCACTTCCGCAGTGGCAAAACATTTTCTCTCGGTGCCGCGAGAAACTAGCGTGCAAGTGTGGTTAGGTGGGGGTGGTGGACTATAGACGATGAAGCTTCCTGCGTAAGCCACACAAGACGGTGCGCCAAGACATTTTATATCGCATCCCACATGGTTCTTTCTAGTAAACTGTTTGTGGTATACCTGATTTTTTCATTATGTTTTGAAAGACAAAATGTTGTTACGGAGGGAAAGGATGGTGTTTGAATTGCTAGAACATTTACGTATAGTGAACATGAAACTAGTACATGAGTGTCGTGTTTAAATTTGGAATTATTCCGGGTTCGTTTGGCATTTTTATGCATTAATTGAGTTTCTGGGCATTTAATGTGCATAATTCAAATTTGAACAACAAGCACATGCTCCAATGCACCAAAGTTCGTGAAAAATCACATGTGTGTCTTTGGGTGAATTTACAGGTCTCATGCAAGAAATGAGAATAAAATTCGAACATATGGGTGTCGTGGCTCGACCGGAATGATTGAGAAACTTGGTTTTTTAATTCCTGTAAATCCAAAACACGGCTGAAAATCATGAAACTTTGCATGGTGTCATGACATGGCACCAACATGATGCAGTAAATTTTTTGGCCGAATTAGGACAAGCTTTGGTGTAAGCATCTTGCAAACCAGAGCTTCCCTCGAGAAGGCTCGTGGTTCCGAGAGGGAACGTGTCACCTCCGTGTGCGAAACGTCATACGTACACTTCCTTCTCCCGCCTTAATTTTTGTACACTGGCAGATTAGACCAAATAGAAGTACCATGCTAAATTTTGGAATTATTCCGTGTTTGTTTGGCCTTTTTTATACATTAATTGAGTTTCTGGGCATTTAATGTGCATATTTCAAATTTGAACTACAAGCACATGCTCCAGTGCACCAAAGTTGTTTGAAAAATCAGATGTGTGTCCTTGGGTGAATTTCTAGGTCCCATGCAAGAGAGGGAGTGAAATTCAAACATCTGGGCATCATGGCTCGGCCGGAAATATTGAGAACTTGGTTTTCTAATTCCTGTAAATCCAAAACACGCCTGAAACTCATGAAACTTGGCATGGTGTCATGACATGGCACCAACATGTTGCGGTAATTTCTTTGGCCGAATTGGGACAAGCTTTGGTGCAGGCTTATTGCAAACCGGAGCTTCCCTCAAGAAGGCTCCTGGTTCCAAGAGGGAACGTGTCACCTTAGTGTGCGAAACGACATACGTACACTGCCTTCTTCCGCCTTAATTTTTTACACAGGCAGATTAGAACAAATAGAAGTATCATGCTAAATTTTGGAATTATTCCGAGTTCGTTTGGTCTTTTTTATACATTAATTGAGTTTCTATGCATTTAATGTGTATAATTCGAATATGAACTACAAGCACGTGCTCCTGTGCACCAAAGTTGTTTGAAAAATCACATGTGTGTCCTTGGGTGAATTTCTAGGTCCCATGCAAGAGATGGGAGTGAAATTCAAACATCTGGACGTCGTGGCTCAGCCGGAAAGATTGAGAAACTTGGTTTTTTAATTCCTATAATTCCAAAACACGCCTGAAAATCATGAAACTTGGCATGGTCTCATTACATGGCACCAACATGCTACGTTATTTTTTTGGCCGAATTGGGACAAGCTTTGGTGTAAGCTTCTTGCAAACCGGAGCTTCCCTCAAGAACGCTCGTGGTTCTGAGAGGGAACGTGCCACCTCCGTGTGCGAAACGACATACGTACACTGCCTTCTCCCCCTTAATTTTAGTACACTAGCAGATTACACCAAATAGAAGTATCATGCTAAATTTTCGAATTATTCTGTGTTTGTTTGGCCTTTTTATACATTAATTGAGTTTATGGGCATTTAATGTGCTTATTTCAAATTTGAACTACAAGCACATGCTCCAGTGCATCAAAGTTGTTTGAAAAATCAGATGTGTGTCCTTGGGAGAATTTCTAGGTCCCATGCAAGAGATGGGAGTGAAATTCAAACATCTAGGCGCCGTGGCTCGGCCGGAAAGATTGAGAAACTTGTTTTTTTTTAATTCTTGTAAATCCAAAACATGCCAGAAAATCATGAAACTTGGCATGGTGTCATGTCATGGCGCCAACATGCTGCGGTAATTTATTTGGCCAAATTGGGACAAGCTTTGGTGTAGGCTTATTGCAAACCGGAGCTTCCCTCAAGAAGGCTCGTGGTTCCGAGAGGGAACGTGTCACCTCCGTGTGCGAAACGACATACGTACACTGCCTTCTCCCGCCTTAATTTTTTTACACAGCCAGATTAGACCAAATAGAAGTACCGTGCTAAATTTTGGAATTATTCTGGGTTCGTTTCACCCTTTTTATGCATTAACTGAGTTTCTGGGCATTTAATGTGCATAATCAAATTTGAACTATAAGCATAGGCTCCAGTGCACCGGAGTTGTTTAAAAAATCACATGTGTGTCCTTGGGTGAAATTCTAGGTCCCGTGCAAGAGATGGGAGTGAAATTCAAACATCTGGGCGTCGTGGCTCGGCCGGAAAGATTGAGAAACTTGGTTTTTTAATTACTGTAATTCCAAACACGCCTGAAAGTCATGAAACTTGGCATGGTCGCATGACATGGCACCAACATGCTGCGGTACATTTTTGGCTGAATTGGGACAAGCTTTGGTGTAAGCTTATTACAAACCGGAGCTTTCCTCAAGAAGGCTCGTGGTTCCAAGAGGGAACATGTCACCTCCGTGTGCAAAACGACATACGTACACTGCCTTCTCTCACCTTAATTTTTTTACACAGCCAGATTAGACCAAATAGAAGTACCGTGCTAAATTTTGGAATTATTCCGGGTTCTTTTCGCCTGTTTTATACATTAATGGTGGTTTTGGGCATTTAATGTGCATAATTCGAATTTGAACTACAAGCACAGGCTCCAGTGCACCAAAGTTGTTTGAAAAATCACATGTGTGTCCTTGAGTGAATTTCTAGGTCCCATGCAAGAGATTGGAGTGAAATTCAAACATCTGGGCGTCGTGGCTCGGCCGGAAAGATTGAGAACTTGGTTTTTTAATTCCTGTAATTCCAAAACACGCCTAAAAATCATGAAACTTGGCATGGTCTCATGACATGGCACCAACATGCCGCGGTAATTTTTTTGGACGAATTGGGACAAGCTTTGGTGTAAGCTTCTTGCAAACTGGAGCTTCCCTCAAGAAGGCTCGTGGTTCCGAAAGAGAACGTGTCACCTCCGTGTGCGAAACGACATACGTACGCTACCTTCTCCCGCCTTAATTTTTTTACACAGCCAGATTAGACCAAATAGAAGTACCACACTAAACTGTGGAATTATTCCAGGTTCGTTTGGCTTTTTTATACATTAATTGAGTTTCTGGGCATTTAATGTGCATAATTCAAATTTGAACTACAAGCACATGCTCTAGTGCACCAAAGTTGTTTGAAAAATCACATGTGTTTCCTTGGGTGAACTTCTAGGTCCCATGCAAGAGATGGGAGTGAAATTCAAATATTTGGGCGTCGTGGCTCGGCTGGAAAGATTGAGAAACTTGGTTTTTTAATTCCTGTAATTCCAAAACACGCCTGAAAATCATGAAACTTGGCATGTTCTCATGACATGGCACCAACATGTTGTGGTAATTTTTCAGTACGATTTGCGAAGGCGCACACATTAAGAATCAACAAAGTTATTTTGGAACAAATGATGTCATGTTAAAAATCGGAAACACAAGTATTGTTGAAACCGTGGGCGTTCGACTTACCAATTACGTGCAGCCACGCGTCCCCTTTTTTTATTGGCTAAGAGTTGTCGTGCGGGGTAGCTATTTGAGTACGGGAGGCGTGCGATCAGACCCCTGCGCGTTCTCATTGGGAGGAGAGCCCTTTTGACCGCTACCCGCCGCGCACCTCCCTCCCAACGTATCCATTAATGGCGCCCGAGCACCTGTTCTATGGCATGGCTATATGTCTCACACGACTAAGATTTAAGAGAGAAAAATGAAAATCTGAAAAGAAAGTTTTGCACGGATCTTGATATAAGATCTGACGGACCTATATAACATCGACTGCAACTTATAGCAAGCATGATGAATATAAGGACGATGACATTGGTAATAATTGTCTTGTATATTTATAAACATAATAAAAAAGCCACATGCGGCAACGCCCGATATACACAAGGGCAAAAGAAGAAGGAAGGCAACGATCTGGCTCACCGATCTCTACTTTCTAGATGCGTTGCTGCAGGTCGCGGGAACTAGTCTCCGCGGCGGACGACGATGAGCTCTTTCTTGTCCTCAAGATGCTGGTTGAGAGCATCCATGGATTCCTCCACCAGCCTTCTGCGCTCGATGTGCAGCATGGCATTCTCGTCCATAAGTTTCTCGACGATGACATCGGTCCTCTTCAACAAGGCAGTGGTCTGCTCCTACTGCTCCGCACTTCCGATGATCTTCCCCCTCAGCAAGTCGCGCTCGGCCCGGAGCTTCGCATTGCTCTCATTTAGTTGTCGGATGACGTCGGTAGACTGTTTAAACAAGGCTTTCAGGTCATCCTGCACTCTCGCCCACCTGGTGATCTGATCCATCTGCCCAAGGACGAGGGTACGCATGCGCCTGTAATACATGTCGCCTGCTTGCGAGACATTTTCCCAAGCCACCGCGGCGCGGGAGGACATCTCTGGTGCATTCGCGGCGTGGCAGGATATCTCTTCTGCTTCCGTGGCGTGGCCGGACCACTCTGCTGCATCGACGGCTCGGCGGGTCCTCCATGCTGCTTCGGCTGTGCGGTGAGACATGTTGGCTGCTTTTTCGGAAGACGTGACATCTCTCGTGCTTCCACTTCCAGGATCGCCTCTCCTTGGTGGCAATCTCTCGACCCAGAACTCACACATGCCATGGCTGACGCAAGGGAACGATGATGAATGACTTGTTTGTTTTTGACTTTTTGTGGATGAGGAGTTGAGGAGGCAATCTCTTGGAGTAGTAGTATTTATAACCGAGTAGTAATATGCTCCTAAGTGGGAAATTGTTTAGGTTTTGATCAGTGTGAACATGTTTGCAATTTGGAATGTGACGGGACGCATGCTCAAAATTTACTTACGGTTATAAGTGTGGCACTATTCCCAGAAGGCGTAACGTGGGCACGCATGCCTTCTCGGCCGTGTAACATGGGCACGCACGCCTTCTCGGCCGCGTGACATGGGCATGCACGCCTTCTCGGTCGCGTACGTGGCGTTTGCACCATAGGGTGCACCGCAATAGGCAATGTCAGCACACGTCTTGTTCCAACAACCGTGCGCGCTCGTTATTACCATCGCGCATGCTTCTTTTAATTAGAATGGGTGTGCCCGTCTAGCGCACACACGTTGATCAATCTAACTCTTTCAGTTTGTTGTGGCTAATCGCAAACAGTTCATCCATGTGAACTGTATGCCATCGATCGCAGACACTTTGATCTGGCTTACCCATTTTTTTTCTGTTGCCTAATCGCAAACAGTTAATCCTTCTGGAGCGTATGCCCTCAATCACACACACCTTGATCTGGCTGACCGTTTCTTTTGTGTTACCTAATCACAAATAGGTCATCCGAGTGAACCGTATGCTGTATATCGCACACACCTTCATCTGGCTACCCGTTTCTTTTGTGTTGCCTAATCACAAACAGTTCATCCGAGTGAACCCTATGCTCAATATTGCACACGCCTTCATTAGGCTGCCTGTTTCTTTTGTTCCGCCTCATCACAAACAATTCATTGGACTGAACCATATGCCCTGGATCGCACACGCAACTAAAATATGAACCGTGTTTGATGCATCCTCCATTGCAAATGTTTTGCACCTTTTTTGATGGTTTTTTACATCCCCGTTTGTGATTAATGCATCGCACACAGTTTCGTGAAAGGGTCTCTGATCGTAGTGTCACGTTAGCAGCATCCTGCAGTAGTGTTAACCATCTTTGTTAACGAGCTAGTCAAGTAGAGGCATACTAGGGACACTCTGTTTGTCTATGTATTCACACATGTACTAAGTTTCTGGTTAATACAATTCTAGCATGATATAAGGAAATATAAATAACAACTTTATTATTGCCTCTAGGGCATATTTCCTTCAGTCTCTCACTCACACTAGAGTCAATTATCTAGATTACATTGTAATGATTCTAACACCCATGGAGTCTTGGTGCTGATCATGTTTTGCTCCTGAGAGAGGCTTAGTCAACGGGTCTGCAACATTCAGATCCTTATGTATCTTGCCAATCTCTATATCTCCCTCCTTGACTTGATCACAGATGTAATTGAAGCGTATCTTGATGTGCTTGGTTCTCTTCTGAAATCTGGATTGCTTTGCCAAGGCAATTGCACTAGTATTGTCACAAAAGATTTTCATTGGACCCGATGCACTAGGTATTACTCCTAGATCGGATATGAACTCCTTCATCCAGACTCCTTCATTTGCTGCTTCCGAAGTAGCTATGTACTCCGCTTCACACGTAGATCCCGCCACGACGCTCTACTTAGAACTGCACCAACTGCAGCTCCACCATTCAATAAAAATACGTATCCGGTTTGTGACTTAGAGTCATTCGGATCAGTGTCAAAGCTTGCATCGACATAACCGTTTATGATGAGCTCTTTGTCACGGCCATAAACAAGAAACATATCCTTAGTCCTTTTCAGGTACTTTAGGCTTGACCGCTGTCCAGTGATCCACTCCTGGATTACTTTGGTACCTCCCTGCTAAACTAATAGCAAGGCACACATCAGGTCTGGTACACATCATTGCATACATGATAGAACCTATGGCTGAGGCATAGGGAATGACTTTCATTTTCTCTCTATCTTCTAAAGTGGTCGGGCATTGAGTCCGACTCAACTTCACACCTTGTAACACAGGCAAGAACCCTTTCTTTGACTGATCCATTTTGAACTTCTTCAAAACTTTATCAAGGTATGTGCTTTCGTGAAAGTCCAATTAAGCGTCTCGATCTATCTCTATAGATCTTGATGCCCAATATATAAGCAGGTTCACCGATGTATTTCGTTGAAAAATTATTATTCAAGTAACCTTTTATGCTATTTAGAAATTCAGTATCATTTCTGATCAACAATATGTCATCCACATATAATATCAAAAATGCTACGGAGCTCCCACTCACTTTCTTGTAAATAAATGCTTCTGCAAATGTCTATATAAAACCACATGCTTTGATCACACTATCAAAGCGTATATTCCAAATCCGAGAGGCTTGCACCAGTCCATAAATGGATCGCTGGAGCTTGCACACTTTGTTAGCACCTTTTGGATCGACAAAACCTTCTGGTTGCATCATATACAACTCTTCTTTGAGATATCCATTAAGGAATGTAGTTTTGACATCCATTTGCCAAATTTCATATCATAAAATGCGGCAATTGCTAACATGATTTGGATAGACATAAGCATCGCTGCAGGTGAGAAGGTCTCATCGTAGTCAACTCCTTGAACTTGTCAAGAACCTTTCGCAACAAGTCGAGCTTTGTAGACAGTAATATTACCGTTAGCGTCAGTCTTCTTCCTGAAGATCCATTTATTCTCTATGGCTTGCCGATCATCGGGCAAGTCAACCAAAG
Source organism: Triticum aestivum (assembly GCF_018294505.1). Lineage (NCBI taxonomy): Eukaryota > Viridiplantae > Streptophyta > Magnoliopsida > Poales > Poaceae > Triticum > Triticum aestivum. The sequence continues at coordinate 267,670,529 of NC_057794.1, forward strand.
TCCCCACTTTGTTCTCATACATGGATCCCATCTTAGATTTCATGGCCTCTAGCCATTTTGCGGAATCTGGGCTCATCATCGCTTCCTCATAGTTCGTAGGTTCGTCATGGTCAAGTAACATGACCTCCAGAACAGGATTACCATACCACTCTGGTGCAGATCTTGCTCTGGTTGACCTATGAGGTTCGGTAGTAACTTGATCAGAAGTTTCATGATCATCGTCATTAGCTTCCTCACTAATTGGTGTAGGAATCACTTGAACTGATTTCTGTGATGAACTACTTTCCAATAAGGAAGAAGCTATAGTTATCTCATCAAGTTCTACTTTCCTCCCACTCACTTCTTTCGAGAGAAACTCCTTCTCTAGAAAGGATCCATTCTTAGCAATGAATATCTTGCCTTCGGATCTGTGATAGAAGGTGTACCCAATAGTCTCCTTTGGGTATCCTATGAAGAAACATTTCTCCGATTTGGGTTCAAGCTTATCAGGTTGAAGCTTTTTCACATAAACATCGCAGCCCCAAACTTTAAGAAAAGACAACTTGGGTTTCTTGCCAAACCACATTTCATATGGTGTTGTCTCAACGGATTTTGATGGTGCCCTATTTAACGTGAATGCAACCGTCTCCAAAGCATAACCCCAAAACGATAGTGGTAAATCAGTAAGAGACATCATAGATCGCACCATATCTAATAAAGTGCGGTTAAGATGTTCGGACACACCATTACGCTGTGGTGTTACAAGTGGCGTGAGTTGTGAAAGTATTCTGCTTTGTTTCAAATGAAGACCAAACTCATAACTCAAATATTCACGTCCACGATCAGATCGTAGAAACTTAATTTTCTTTTTACGATGATTTTCCACTTCACTCTGAAATTCTTTGAACTTTTCAAATGTTTCAGACTTATGTTTCATCAAGTAGATATACCCATATCTACTCAAATCATCTGTGAAGGTTAGAAAATAATGATACCCGCCACGAGCATCAACACTCATCAGACCACATACATTAGTATGTATTATTTCCAATAAGTCTGTTGCTCGCTCCATTGTTCCGGAGAACGGAGTCTTAGTCATCTTGCCCAAGAGGCTTGGTTCGCAACCATCAAGTGATTCATAATCAAGTGATTCCAGAAGCCCATCAACATGGAGTTTCTTCATGCGCTTGACACCAATATGACCTTAACGGTAGTGCCACAAATAAGTTGCACTATCATTATTAAACTTATATCTTTTGGCTTCAATACAATGAATATGTGTATCACTATTATCGAGATTCAATAAAAATAGACCACTCATCAAGGGTGCATGAGCATAAAAGATATTACTCATATAAATAGAACAACCATTATTCTCTGATTTAAATGAATAACCATATCACATCAAACAAGATCCAGATATAATGTTCATGCTTAACACTGGCAACAAATAACAGTTATTCAGGTCTAATACTAATCCCGAAGGTAGATGTAGAAGTAGTGTGCCGACCGCGATCACATCAACTTTGGAACCATTTCCCACGCGCATTGTCAACTCGTCCTTAGCCAATATTCGCTTAATCCGTAGCCCCTATTTTGAGTTGCAAATATGAGCAACAAATGCAATATCAAATACCCAGGCACTACTGCGAGCATTACTAAGGTACACATCAATAACATGTATATCAAATATACCTTTCACTTTGCCATCCTTCTTATCCGCCAAACACTTGGGGCAGTTCCGCTTCTAGTGACCAGTCCCTTTGCAGTAGAAGCACTCAGTCTCAGGCTTAGTCCAGACTTGGGATTCTTCACTTGAGCAGCAACTTGCTTGTTGTTCTTCTTGAAGTTCCCCTTCTTCCCTTTTCCCTTCTTCTTGAAACTAGTTGTCTTGTTGACCATCAACACTTGATGCTCCTTCTAGATTTCTACCTCTGTAGCCTTTAACATTGCGAAGAGATCGGGAATTGTCTTATCCATCCCTTGCATATTATAGTTCATCATGAAGCTTTTGTAGCTTGGTGGCAGTGATTGAAGAACTCTGTCAATGACACTATCATCAGGAAGATTAGCTCCCAGTTGAGTCAAGTGGTTGTGGTACCCAGACATTCTGAGTATATGTTCACTGACAGAACTATTCGCCTCCATCTTGCATCTATAGAACTTATCGGAGACTTCATATCTCTCAATTCGGGCATTTTTTTGAAATATTTACTTCAACTCCTGGAACATCTCATATGCTCCATGATGTTCAAAACATAGTTGAAGTCCCAATTCTAAGCCGTAAAGCATGGCACACTAAACTATCGAGTAGTCATCAGCTTTGCTCTGCCAGACATTCATAACATCTAGTGTTGCTCCTGCAGTGGGTTTTGCACCTAGCGGTGATTCCAGGACGTAATTCTTCTGTGCAGCTATGAGGATAATCCTCAAGTTACGGACCTAGTCTGTGTAGTTGCTACCATCATTTTTTAACTTAGCTTTCTCTAGGAACGCATTAAAATTCAAAGGAACAGTAGAACAGGCCATTTATCTACAACAACATAGACATGAAAAATACTATCAGGTACTAGGTTCATGATAAATTAAAGTTCAATTAATCATATTACTTAAGAACTCCCACTTGATAGACATCTCTCTAGTCATCTAAATGATCACGTGATCTATATCAACTAAACCATGTCCGATCATCACGTGAGATGGAGAAGTTTTCAATGGTGAACATCACTATGTTGATCATATCTACTATATGATTCACGCTCGACCTTTCGGTCTCAGTGTCCCGAGGCCATATCTTCATATGCTAGGCTCGTCAAGTTTAACCCTAGTATTCTGAGTGTGCAAAACTGGCTTGCACCCATTGTATGTGAACGTAGAGCTTATCAAACCCGATCATCACATGGTGTCTCTACATGATGAACTGTAGCAACTGTGCATACTCAGGGAGAACACTTATACCTTGAAATTTAGTGAGAGATCATCTTATAATGCTACCATCTTACTAAGCAAAATAAGATGCATAAATGATAAACATCACATGCAATAAAAATAAGTGATATGATATGGCCATCATCATCTTGTGCCTTTGATCTCCATCTCCAAAGCACCGTCATGATCACCATCCTCACCGGATTGACACCTTGATCTCCATCGTTGCATCGTTGTCGTCTCGCCAACTATTGCTTATACGGCTATCACTACTGCTTAGTGATAAAGTAAAGCAATTACATGGCGATTGCATTTCATACAATAAAGCGACAACCATATGGCTCCTGCCAGTTGCCGATAAATTTTACAAAACATGATCATCTCATACTACAATTTATATATCGTCACATCTTGACCATATCACATCACAACATGCCCTACAAAAACAAGTTAGACCTCCTCTACTTTGTTGCTGCAAGTTTTACGTGGCTGCTACGGGCTTCTAGCAAGAACCGTTCTTACCTACACATCAAAACCACAACGATTTTTCGTCATGTGTGATGTTTTAACCTTCAACAAGGACCGGGCGTAGTCAAACTCGATTCAACTAAAGCTGGAGAAACAGCCAGCCACTAGCCACCTGTGTGCGAAGCACGTTGGTAGAACTAGTCTCATGAACACGGTCATGTAATGTCGGTCTGGGCCGCTTCATCCAACAATACCGCCGAATCAAAATATGACATTGCTGGTAAGCAGTATGACTATTATCGCCCACAACTCTTTGTGTTCTACTCATGCATATAACATCTAGGCATAGACCTGGCTTGGATGCCACTGTTGGGGAACACAATATGTCAAAAAATTTACCTACGATCACGCAAGATCTATCTAGGAGATGCATAGAAATGAGAGGGGAGAATGTGTCTACGTACCCTCGTAGACCGAAAGCAGAAGCGTTTAGTAACACGGTTGATGTAGTCGAACGTCTTCGCGGTCCAACCGATCCAAGTACTGAACGCACGACACCTCCGCGATTAGCACACATTTAGCTCGATGACGTCCCTCAGACTCTTGATCTAGTTGAGGCCGAGGGAGAGTTCCATCAGCACGATGGCATGGTGACTATGAGGGTGAAGTTACCGACGCAGGGCTTTGCCTAAGCACTACAACGATATGATCGAGGTGTGTAACTATGGAGGGGGGCACCGCACACGGCTAAAATATTAACTTGTGTGTCTTTGGGGTGCCCCCTCCCCACCTATATAAAAGGGGGAGGAGAGGAGGCCGGCCATAGGTGCGGCGCGCCAAGGGGGGGAGTCCTACTTGGACTCCCAGTCCAAGTAGGATTGCCCCCCTTTCCTATTCCTACAAGGAGAAGGGGGGAAAGAGGAGAGGGAGAGAAGGAAAGGGGGGCGCCCCCAACCCTAACCCAATTCAGATTGTGCTTGGGGGTGGGGGGCGCCTCCACCTCGCCGCCGCCTCCCCTCTTCCACTAGGGCCCATGAAGGCCCATTAACCCCCCGGGGGGTTCCGGTAACCCCCCGGTACTCCGAAAAATGCCCGAACCTATCCAAAACCATTCCGGTGTCCAAACATAACCTTCCAATATATCAATCTTTATGTATCGACCATTTTGAGGCTCCTCGTCATGTCCAGCTTCTCATCCGGGACTCCAAACAAACTTTAGTTCATCAAAACACGAAACTCATAATACAAACCGTCATCAAACGATAAGCGTGCGAACCCTACGGGTTCGGGAACTATGTAGACATGACCGAGACACATCTCCGGTCAATAACCAATAGCGGAACTTGGATGCTCATATTGGGTTCTACATATACTATGAAGATCTTTATCGGTCAAACCGCATAACAACATACTACAAAGATCTTTATTGGTATGTTACTTGCCTGAGATTCGATCGTGGGTATCATCATACCTAGTTCAATATCGTCACCAGAAAGTCTCCTTACTCGTTCCGTAATGCATCATCCAGTGGCTAACTCATTAGAAACATTTGCTTGCAAGGCTCATAGTGATGTGCATTACCGAGAGGACCTAGAGATACCTTTCTGATACACGGAGTGACAAATACTAATCTCGATCTATGCCAACTCAACAAACACCATCGGAGACATCTATAGAGCATCTTTATAATCACGCAGTTACGTTTTGACGTTTGATAGAACACAAGGTGTTCCTCCGGTATTCGGGAGTTGCACAATCTCATAGTCTGAGGAACATGTATAAGTCATGAAGAAAGCAATAGTAGAAAAACTAAACGATCATTATGCTAAGCTAACGGATGGGTCTTGTCCATCACATCATTCTCTAATGATGTGATCCCATTCATCAAATGACAACACATGTCTATGACTTGGGAACTTAAACATCTTTGATTAATGAGCTAGTCAAGTAGAGGCATACTAGGGACACTCTGTTTGTCTATCTATTCACACATGTACTAAGTTTCCGGTTAATACAATTCTAGCATGAATAATAAACATTTATCATGATATAAGGAAATATAAATAACAACTTTATTATTACCTCTAGGGCATATTTCCTTCAAAAAGAACTTCAAAGAGTGCCCCAAAGTTTCTACCGAAGAGTCAAGACAAAAAGATGTGCCAACCCCTATGCATAAGTTCACAAGGTCACAGAACCCGCAAGTTGATCACCGAAATATACATCAAGTAGATCACGTGAATATCCCATTGTCACCATAGATAAACACATGCAAGACATACATCAAGTGTTCTCAAATCCTTAAAGACTCAATCCGATAAGATAACTTGAAAGGGAAAACTCAATCCATTACAAGAAGGTAGAGGGGGAGAAACATCATAAGAACCCACTATAATAGCAAAGCTCGCGGTACATCAAGATTGTGCCAACTCAAGAACACGGGAGAGAGAGAGAGAGATATCAAACACATAGCTATTGGTACATACCCTCAGCCCCGAGGGTGAACTACTCTCTCCTCGTCATGGAGAGTGCCGGGATGAGGAAGATGGCACCAGTGATGATTTCCCCCTCCGGCAAGGTGCCAGAACCGGATCCTGATTGATTTTGGTGGCTACAGATGCTTGCGGCGGCAGAACTCCCGATCTAATTTTATTTGTAGGGGTTTCTATATTTATAGGAATTTTTGGCGTCAAGAACAAGTCAGGGGGGTCCATGAGGAGCCCACAAGGTCAGAGGGTGCGCCCGAGGGGTAGGGTGCGCCCTCTACCCTTGTGGAGGCCTCATGGATCTTCTGGCCCAACTCTTTTGCTTCGGGGGCTTCTTCCGGTCCATAAAAAATCACCGTAAATTTTTAGGTCAATTGGACTCCATTTGATATTTTTTTCTGCACAACTCAAAAAGAAGGAAAAACCAGAAACTGGCACTGGGCTCTAGGTTAATAGGTTAGTCCCAAAAATCATATAAAATAGCATATAAATGCATATAAAACATCCAAGATAGATAATATAATAGCATGGAACAATCAAAAATTATAGATACGTCGGAGACGTATCAAGCATCCCCAAGCTTAATTCCTGCTCGTCCTCGAGTAGGTAAATGATAAAAATAGAATTTTTGATGTGGAATGCTACCTAACATGTTTATCCATGTAATTTTCTGTATTGTGGCATGAATGTTCAGATCCGTAAGATTCAAAACAAAAGTTTAATATTGACACAAAAACAATAATACTTCAAGCATACTAACATGGCAATTATGTCTTCTCAAAATAACATGGCCAAAGAAAGCTTATCCCTACAAAATCATATAGTCTGGCTATGCTCCATCTTCATCACACAAAATACTCAAATCATGCACAACCCCGATGACAAGCCAAGCAATTGTTTCATACTTTTGATGTTCTCAAACCTTTTCAACTTTCACACAATACATGAGTGTGAGCCATGGATATAACACTATGGGTGGAATATAATATGGTGGTTGTGGAGAAGACAAAAGTATATAGTCTCACATCAACTAGGCATATCAACGGGCTATGGACATGCCCATCAATAGATATCAATGTGAGTGAGTAGGGATTGCCATGCAACGGGTGCACTAGAGCTATAAGTTTATGAAAGCTCAAAAAGAAAACTAAGTGGGTGTGCATCCAACTTGCTTGCTCATGAAGACCTATGGCAATTTTAGGAAGACCATCGTTGGAATATACAAGCCGAGTTCTATAATGAAAATTTCCACTAGTATATGAAAGTGATAACATAGGAGACTCTCTATCATGAAGACATGGTGCTACTTTGAAGCACAAGTGTGGTAAAAGGATAGTAGCATTGTCCCTTCTCTCTTTTTCTCTCATTTTTTTGTTTTTTTCGGGCCTTATTTTTTTTGGGCCTTTCTCCTCTCTTCTTTCATTTCCTCACATGGGACAATGCTCTAATAATGAAGATCATCACACTTTTATTTACTTACAGCTCAAGAATTACAACTCGATACTAGAACAAAATATGACTCTATATGAATGTCTCTGGCGGTGTACTGAGATGTGCAATGAAGCAAGAGTGACATGTATGAATTTTTTTTGAACGGTGGCTTTGCCACAAATACGATGTCAACTACATGATCATGCAAAGCAATATGACAATGATGGAGCGTATCATAATAAACTGGACGATGGAAAGTTGCATGGCAATATATCTCGGAATGGCTATGGAAATGCCATTGTAGGTAGGTATGGTGGCTATTTTGAGGAAGGTATATGGTGGGTATGGTACTGGCGAAAGTTGCGCGGTACTAGAGAGGCTAGCAATGGTGGAAGGGTTAGAGTGCGTATAATCCATGGACTCAACATTAGTCATAAAGAACTCACATAATTATTGCAAAAGTATATTAGCTATCGAAACAAAGTACTACACGCATGCTCCTAGGGGGATAGGTTGGTAGGAAAAGACCATCACTCATCCCCGACCGCCACTCATAAGGAATACAATAAAAAAATATCTCATGCTCCAACTTCGTTACATAACGGTTCACCGTATGTGCATGCTACAGGACTCACAAACCTCAACACAAGTATTTCTCAAATCCACAAATACTCACTAGCATGAATCTAATATCACCATCTTCATATCTCAAAACAATCATAAGGAATGAAACTTCTCATAGTATTCAACACACTTTATATGAAAGTTTTTATTATATCCCTCTTCGATGCCTATCATATTAGGACTAAATTTATAACCAAAGCAAATTACCATGCTGTTTATAAGACTCTCAAAATAATATAAGTGAAGCATGAGAGTTCATCAATTTCTACAAAATAAAACTACCGTCATGCTATAAAAAGATATAACTGAACCACTAGAGCAAATGACAAACTACTCCAAAAGATATAAGTGAAGATCAATGAGTACTTGAATAATTATGTAACTATGTGAAGACTCTCTAACATTTAAGAATTTCAGATCTTGGGATATTATTCAAACAACAAGCAAAACAAAATAAAATAAAATGACGCTCCAAGCAAAACACATATCATGTGGTGAATAAAAATATAGCTCCAAGTAAGGTTACCAATGAACGAGGACGAAAGAGGGGATGCCATCCAGGGCATCCCCAAGCTTAGGCTCTTGTCACTCTTTATTCCATAGTCCATGAAAACTTCATCCAAAACTTGAAAACTTCACAACACAAAACTTAACAGAAAACTCGTGAGCTCCATTAGTATAAGAAAATAAATCACCACTTAGGTACTGTCAAAACAAGATTCATAAATTTTCTCACATGATGCATACTGTACCCTATCATTTCTAGAATTCATATTACGCAATATAAGCCATAGAAACTAGAAAACAGGCAAACTATGCATCAAAAACAGAATCTGTCAAAAACAGGACAGTCTGTAGTAATCTGTAACTCTTGTATATTTCTGTAAATCCAAAAATCCTGAGAAATTAGGAAGTCCTATGCAATTTATCTGTTAATCTTCTGCAAAAAGAACCAATATTTTATCACACTCCTGCTAAAAATGAGAATTGTTTTCCTGAGTGCAAAAGTTTCTGTTTTTCAGCAGGATCAAATCAACTATCACCGTATATCATCCCAAAGGTCTTACTTGGGACTTTACTGAAACAAAGGCTATAAAACATGATTACTACATTATCATAATCATGTGAACACACAAAAACAGCAGGGGTAAATATTGGGTTGTCTCCCAACAAGCGCTTTTCTTTAATGCCTTTCTAGCTAGGCATGATGATTTCAATGATGCTCACATAAAAGATAAGAATTGAAATATAATGGGAGCTTCATGAAGAATATGACTAGCACATTTAAGTCTAACACTCTTACTATGCATAGGAATTTTGTGACCAAACAACTTATGTGAACAAGAATCAACTTGCATAGGAAGGTAAAACAAGCATAACTTCAAGATTTTCAACACATAGAGAGGAAACTTCATATTATTGCAACTCTTACAAGCATATATTCTTCCCTCATAATAATTTTCAGTAGCATCATGCATGAATTCAACAATATAACCATCACATAAAGCATTATTTTCATGATGCACAAGCATAGAAATTTTACTACTCTCCACATAAGCAAAATTCTTCTCATTCATAATAGTGGGAGCAAATTCAATAAAATAACTATCATGTGAGGCATAATCCAATTGAAAATTAAAATCATCATGACAAGTTTCATGGTTATCATTATTCATTATAGTGTTGGGGAATGTAGCATGCAATTTCAAAAAAATTCCTACGGCCACGCAAGATCTATCTAGGAGATGCATAGCAACGGGAGGGGGAGATTGTGTCCACGTACCCTCGTAGACCGAAAGCGGAAGCGTTAGGTTAACGCGGTTGATGTAGTCGAACTCTTCATGATCCAACCGATCTAGTACCGAATGTATGGCACCTCCGAGTTCAGCACACGTTCAGCTCGATGACGTCCCTCGAACTCTTGATCCAGCAGAGGGTCAAGGGAGAGTTTCGTCAGCATGACGGCATGGTGACGGTGATGATGATGTGATCCACCTAGGGCTTCGCCTAAGCACTAGCTATGATGCTAGGACCAGACACTACAAAAAAGACATATCCGTGACATTTTGGGCCGAACGAATTTTTTTCTATCATACTTATGACACTTCTATGACGATAATTGTGACAAAACCCAGTATCATCATAGATGTGGTGGACTCCTACTTCTATGACAGAAAATGGGCTTTTCGTCCTAGGCAGACCAGAGACACAGCTGCATGACATTCTTTGGGTCGTCCATGACGGAAAAAACCATGGTAGAAGCGAGGGTGAGGGAGTCCTGGATTAGGGGGTGTTCGGGTAGCCGGACTATACCTTCGGTCGGACTCCAAGACTATGAAGATACAAGATTGAAGACTTCGTCCCGTGTCCGGATGGGACTTTCCTTGGCGTGGAAGGCAAGCTTGGCGATGCAGATATTCAAGATCTCTTACCATTGTAACCGACCTTGTGTAACACTAACCCTCTCCAGTGTCTATATAAACCGGAGGGTTTTAGTCCGTAGGACAACTTCATCATACAACAATCATACCATAGGCTAGCTTCTAGGGTTTAGCCTCCTTGATCTCGTGGTAGATCTACTCTTGTACTACCCATATCATCAATATTAATCAAGCAGGACGTAGGGTTTTACCTCCATCAAGAGGGCCCGAACCTGGGTAAAACATCGTGTTCCTTGCCTCCTATTACCATCTGGCCTAGACGCACAGTTCGGGACCCCCTACCCGAGATCCGCCGGTTTTGACACCGACATTGGTGCTTTCATTGAGAGTTCCTCTGTGTCGTTGCTTTCAGGCCCGATGGCTCCTTCGATCATCAACAGCAATGCAGTCTAGGGTGAGACTTTTCTCCCCGGATAGATCTTCGTCTTCGGCGGCTTCGCACTGCGGTCCAATTCGCTTGGCCACCTTGAGCAGATCGAAAGCTACGCCCCTAGCCATCAGGTCAGGTTTGGAAGCCTAAACTACATGGCTGACATCCATGGGGACTTGATCTTCGAAGGATTCGAGCCACAGCCAAGCGCGCCGCACTGTCTCGATGGGCATGATATAGCTCTGCCGCCGAACAGCGCCTTGGAGGCCGCACACGCATCGGTTCCGACCATTGATTCGGAGCCTACTGCGCCGATCGAGGATCAGCGGTTGGACGCTGCCTCAGGGGCTGCGATCTCAGAGGCGATCGAGCCGAACTCCAGCCCCGCACTCCGCATGGCCCGTGACTCCGAGGAGCCGGATTCCTCTCCGAACTCCGAGCCCCCCGCGCCCCTGCCGATCGAATCCGATTGGGCGCCGATAATGGAGTTCACCGCCGCGGACATCTTTCAGCACTCGCCCTTCAGCGACATCCTGAATTCTCTAAAGTCTCTCTCTTTATCAGGAGAGCCCTGGCCGGACTACGGTCAGCAAGGTTGGGATACGGACGATGAAGAAATTCAAAACCCACCCACCACCCACTTCGTAGCCACTGTCGACGACTTAACCGACATGCTTGACTTCGACGCTGAAGACATCGACGACATGGACGACGATGCAGGAGACGAACAAGAACCAGCACCTGTAGGGCGCTGGAAGGCCACCTCATCATATGACATATATATGGTGGACACTCCAAAGGATGGAGATGGCGATGGAACAGCAGGGGACGATACCTCTAAGAAACAGCCCAAGCGCCGGCGTCAGCGGCGCCGCTCTAAATCCTGCCAAAGCAAAAACGGTGATTCCGGCACGGGAGATAATACTACTCCGGATAGTGCCGAAGAAGACCCCCTCCAGCAAGATTCAGCACAGGAGGACAGAGAAGCCAGCCCTCACGAGAGGGCGGCGGACCAAGAGGTTGAGGACGATAATTATACGCCTCCCTCCGAAGACGAGGCAAGCCTCGACGACAACGAGTTCGTCGTGCCAGAGGATCTCGCCGAACAAGAGCGTTTTAAACGCAGGCTTATGGCCACGGCAAGCAGCCTCAAGAAAAAGCAGCAACAGCTTAGAGCTGATCAGGATTTGCTAGCTGACAGATGGACTGAAGTCCTTGCGGCCGAAGAGTATGAACTCGAACACCCCTCCAAGAGTTACCCAAAGCGCAGGCTGCTACCGCGACTAGAGGAGGAAGCACCTACATCACCAGCGCATGACATGGCCGACCAGCCACCTCGTGGCCGCGAAAGAGAGGCCTCTTGGCCCTCCACTCAAGCCATGCCCCGACGCCGCGTCAAGCATACTAAGGCACGGGAAAATGCGCCTGACCTGCGCGACATACTGGAGGACAAGGCAAGGCAAACAAGATCGATCTACGGATCGCGCAGGCGCCCCACAGCACGTGACGGTGATCGTCACTCTGGATGCAATAAATCCGGCCGGGCCGAACTCAACAGACAAAGCTCCTTCGAGCTGCGTCGTGATATAGCCCAATATAGAGGCGCCGCACACCCACTATGCTTCACAGATGAAGTAATGGATCATAAAATCCCTGAGGGCTTCAAACCAGTAAACATCGAATCGTACAATGGCACAACAGATCCTGCGGTATGGATCGAGGATTATCTCCTTCATATCCACATGGCCCGCGGTGATGATCTACATGCCATCAAATACCTCCCACTCAAACTTAAGGGACCGGCCCAGCATTGGCTTAACAGCTTGCCAGTAGACTCAATCAGTTCTTGGGAGGACCTGGAAGCCGCATTCCTTGACAACTTCCAGGGCACTTATGTGCAACCACCGGACGCCGATGACCTAAGCCACATAATTCAGTAGCCAGAGGAATCGGCCAGGCAATTCTGGACACGCTTCCTAACAAAGAAAAACCAGATAGTCGACTGTCCGGACGCAGAGGCCTTAGCGGCCTTCAAGCATAATATCCGTGACGAGTGGCTTGCCCGGCACCTGGGACTGGAAAATCCAAAATCTATGGCAGCCCTCACGACACTCATGACCCGCTTTTGCATGGGAGAAGATAGCTGGCTAGCTCGCAGCAACAATTTAACCAAGAACCCTGGTAATTCGAATACCAAGGACAAAAGCGACAGGTCGCGTCGGAACAAACAAAAGCGCCGCGTTAACAGCGACAGCAACAAGGATACGGCAGTTAATGCCGGATTCCGAGGCTACAAATCCGGTCAACGGAAAAAGGCATTCAAAAGAAATACTCAGGGCCCGTCCAGTTTGGACCGAATACTCGACCGCTTATGCCAGATACATGGCACCCCCGAAAAGCCAGCCAATCACACCAACAGGGACTGTTGGGTGTTCGAGCAGGCAGGCAAGTTGAGAGCCGAAAACAAAGACAAGGGGCTGCATAGCGACGACGAGAAGGAGCCCAGGCCGCCGAACAACAGTGGACAGAAGGGATCTCCCCCGCAAGTGCGGACGGTGAACATGATATACGCAACCCACATCCCAAGAGGGAGCGGAAGCGTGCATTACGGGACGTATATGCGATAGAGCCAGTCGCCCCAAAGTTCAACCCATGGTCCTCCTGCCCGATCACCTTTGATCGAAGGGACCACCCCACTAGCATCCGCCACGGCGGCTTTGCCACATTGGTTCTAGACCCAATCATTGACGGATTTCATCTCACAAGAGTCCTCATGGACGGCGGCAACAGCCTGAACCTGCTTTACCAGGATACAGTGCGAAAAATGGGCATAGATCCCTCGAGGATCAAGCCCACCAAAACAACCTTTAAAGGCGTCATACCAGGTGTAGAAGCCAACTGTACAGGCTCAGTCACACAGGAAGTGGTCTTCGGATCTTCGGATAACTTCCGAAGCAAGGAGTTAATCTTCGACATAGTCCCGTTCCGTAGTGGCTATCACGCACTGCTCGGGCGAACCGCATTCGCAAAATTCAACGCGGTACCGCACTATGCATACCTCAAGCTCAAGATGCCAGGCCCTAGAGTAATGACGGTCAATGGGAAGACCGAACGCTCCCTCCGAATGGAGGAGCACACGTCAGCGCTCGCAGCAGGGGCTGCCGGATTCCTTTTTTTCCTTTTTTCTCTTACTCTCAGGACTCCATACTTCGGATGACCCGTTCGGCAATTCAACTGCCGCACAAACGATGCAAGATCCAGGAAAGCAGACAAGCCACGCCGCATTATGGAACTCCTAGGTGGTCTCTATTATGAGCAGTATACCTGTTTTTAATACAATTCCGCGGCCTGCCCCTGGCCAGGACATGTCAAATAGTTCAATTTCTTTTGCTTATCGCACTATTTGTATCGTTCCGCTTTCATAGCAGCCTTTCTATAAACAATGCATAACTTTTTGTCTAATTTCTGCATTATCCTCTTTATATATATATGTTTATCAATAACATGTTGCATCCGTACACTATTGTACGGCAGAAAATACGCCAGGGGCCTCAGCACCCATCAATATGGCGTGAGAAGTCCATACACTTTCACAAGTGCGGCACCCCGAACTTATAGCACTATATGCATCGGCTCCGAATCATGATTTGGGTCAATAGTTGGGTTTGCCCGGCTCCTATGTTTTGATGCCTTTCATTCCGCTATATCGGCTAAGGTAGCACTAGGAGAACTACTGCGATTGTGCCCCAGTTGAGCTGGGCTGAGCACCTCAGTAGAGAAAGCTAAAACTGACTGTCATGATGAGGCGAGAGACCGGTCGCTGTTCGAGAGGTTTTTCAAGTCCTTAAAGACTTATGGCGCTTCGAGCGAGGAACCGGCTTTGTCCGGCCAAGGCGTGGATAGTGCCCTGAACTCGGTCTTCCGAATACTAGGGGCTTCGCCGAAATTTAAAATTATAGAGTTCTATGGCTAAGTGAGAGTGTTCAAGCATTATAGTCCGATTGCCTTGTTCGTTGTGCTGAGTGCCTCCCTCGACGGACCCAATCATGGGAAAAAGAGCGCTCAGGTTTATCCCGAACACCCCAGCACTAGTGGCATGGGGGCAGCAGCCGACGACTGGCCATCTCTCAATTTTTTGATAAACGGCCGCACAAAAAGTAATATTTTAAATTCAAGCATTGCTTAGCGCATATGAACAAGTTTTCAGCGCACAGGATAACACGAGCGAGTTCATTCAAAAATTACATCCTTGGTGCATTCATCCGCCATAAGGCGGGCACCGGCCAGAACATCCTTGTAATAGTTCTCGGGCTTGCGATGCTCCTTCCCCGGCGGCGGCCCATCCCTCACAAGCTTCTCACCGTCCAGCTTAACCCAGTGCACCTTTGAACGGGCAAGGGCCCTACGGGCACCTTCGATGCAGACGGAGCGCTTGATGACCTCGAGCTTTGGACAAGCCTCCACCAGCCGCTGCACCAGTCCGAAGTAGCTCCCAGGCAGGGCCTCTCTAGGCCACAGCCGAACTATGAAGCCCTTCAGGGCCTGTTCGGCCGCCTTGTGGAGCTCGACCAGCTGCTTCAGTTGGTTGCTCAAGGGCACAGGGTGTCCGGCCTCAGCGTACTGAGACCAGAACACCTTCTCCGTCGAGCTGCCTTCCTCGGCTCGGTAGAATGCAGCGGCATCGGATACGCTGCAGGGAAGATCTGTGAATGCCCCTGGAGAGCTCCGGATTCGGGTAAGTAACAAGTAGTTTACTTTTATATGTCTGCTTTGCATAGAGAATGCCTTACCCGCCGCTATCTTTTTCACCGCATCCAATTCCTGGAGGGCCTTCTGGGCTTCGGCCTTGGCAGATTTGGCAGTTCTAAGGGCCGCAGCAAGCTCGGACGCTCACGTCTTCGAGTCAAGCTCCAAACTCTCCTGTTTTTTCATGAGAGCCTGAAGCTCTTGCTGCACCTCGCCGACCCGCGCCTCAAATTTCTCCCGCTCGGTGCGCTCCGTGGCCGCTCTCTTCTTGGCCTCGGACAGCGCCTGCTTGAGGGTCGCCACCTCAGTTGTGGCCCCTACAATAAGCAGTATACTCTTGTCATTTTTTGCAATTGCGTCTTCTTATAGGCATTTTTTTCTATAAGGTATCTCTTACCTTCTTTCTCCTCGAGCTGTCGTTTGGCAAGGCCGAGCTCTTGCTCGGTCTGCTCGAGGCCCTGCTTCAGGGCACCCACCTCCGCAGTCAGTGCGGTGGTGGCCAGCAGCGAAGCCTGCATACGTATTGACTCCTTTTTAGTTAGACTCCTGCGATATTTAATAGATCCTCTATTCGGCTTTTCTTTCTGAACGCCAAACAGAGCATCAGGGGCTACTGTCTATGCGGTAATATTTTTACATATTTCTACTTATCTCGAAGCCTGTTAGAAGGCTAGTACAAGCTTCAGTAAGTCCGCTTTGGGCGGACCGAACCTTTTGGACCACCGTACTCATGATGGCACGGTGCTCCTCGTCGATGGAGGCGCCCTTAAGCACCTCCAGCAGATTGTCCGGCGCCTCCGGTTGGACGGAGGACGCCGGCTCAATAGGCTTGCTCCTCTTGGCAGGAGTTCGCCTGTCGCGGTCCGGAACCGTTGATGATTCCGGCGCGGTGTCTGGCTTAAAGCCGGACTTGGAGCTGTGGGGGGTCTTGTCCCCTTTACTCCTGGAGTCCGGGAGGTCGCCTCGCGGCTCCTCCTGGACCACCTCCTCTTGCCCCGGAGCTTGTCGCGACGCCACTTAGGCATCATCCGCAGCACAGGGGGATGCAGCGGGCGGAACTGAATTCACATCCAATGAATCAAGGGAGCCGCTCGACGACTCGTCGAGCCCGTCCTTGGGCGGGCTGCATGATTATATTCGACATCAAGGAAAGCTGTGCAACAAAAGGAATATCATGAGTTACTCTGGTATCTGAACACTTACGATTTCGCCGGACGCTTGGCCCTTTCCGGCCACTCCTCTTCGTCCTTGTCAGTGTCGGGGGCGTAGTCTGGCGGAGGGGTTTTCCTCTTCTTGGACCCTTCGCCCCCCTACTAGGGCGGCCTTCCTCTTCTTTCCTCCCCCCGCTGGAGGGGGAGATGTTTCTTCTTCCTCCTCCTCGTCTTCACGAGAGGAGTGCGTCTCGGACTCGTCGAACGACGAGTCCGACACCACCATATGCCGGGAACTCTTTCGAGTCCCCGTGGCCTTCTTCTTCTTGGCATTCTTCTCCGGCACCACATAAGGTGCCAGAACCAACAGCTTCTTTAGGAGAGCAGGGGCTGGGTGTTTGGGCAAGGGAGCCGGACAGTTAATCAGTCCGGACTTTGCCTGCCAATCCTATCAAAGGTGAGGGAGTTTAGATCCCGCATAGAGTCAAACTATGAAGAAAACTTAACATCCTGTAAAAGATGAAAATATCTTACCTCGCCAGCAGGACGCTACGAGCTGAATCCGCGGTCTTTGGAGGCGGATGTGGGAGCCTCGGCGCCTTTGGTTAGCCCCTTCCAGACATCTTCGTACGTCGTGTCGAAGAGCCTGCTTAGAGTTTGGTGCTGCACCGGGTTGAACTCCCACAAATTGAAGTCCCGTTCTTGACACGGAAGGATCCGACGGACGAGCATGACCTGGACTACGTTGACAAGCTTGAGTTGCTTGTTCACCAGGGACTGGATGCATTTTTGCAGTCCGGTCACCTATTCTTCGTCGCCCCACGACAAGCCCGTCTCCTTCCAGGACGTGAGCCGCGTAGGGGGTCCAGATCGGAATTCAGGGGCTGCGATCCACTTCGGATCGCGTGGCTCGGTGGTGTAAAACCACCCTGACTGCCACCCCTTCAAGGTCTCCACAAAGGAGCCCTCGAGCCATAGGACATTGGCTATTTTGCCCGCCATGGCACCTCCGCACTCTGCCTGGTTGCCGCGCACCACCTTTGGCTTGACGTTGAAGGGCTTGAGCCAGAGGCCGAAATGGGGGCGGATGCAGAGGAAAGCCTCGCACACGATGATAAACGCTGAGATATTGAGGATGAAGTTCGGGGCCAGATCGTGGAAATCTAGGCCATAGTAGAACATGAGCCCACGGACAAATGGGTGGAGAGGAAAACCCAGTCCGCGGAGGAAGTGGGGAAGAAATACTACCCTCTCATGGGGCCTTGGGGTGGGGAGAAGCTGCCCCTCCTCAGGAAGCTGGTGCACGATGTCTTTGGACAGGTATCCGGCCTTCCTTAGCCTTTTGACTTGGCCCTCCGTGACGGAGGATACCATCCACTTGCCTCCCGCTCCGGACATTGTTGGAGAAGGTTGAGGTAGGAAGTGCGGGCTTGGGCGCTGGAGCTCGGGTGCGCAGAAGATGGATAGGCAAACGAGGAAGAAGGTGTAGGTAAAAAGGTGGATCCTTATCCCCTTATATGAGCGGATGCGACTATGCGTCCCCACCAGCCTAGTAAAACTTGCTTGCCTCCCAAGCGTCGTGATAAATGGCACGGTTGGGTTACCCACGTCCGTATTGATGAGAATCCCGTAAATGGGGGACACGATCTCTTCTTTGACAAGACGTGCCAAGGAAACCGCCTCGCAAAACACGCTGAGGTGGAAAAGTGAAAACGATTTGAATAAAGGCTTGGCCGTAGTGTGATGTCATGCTGTGGGATACGTCAGCAGATTAGATTTGTGTTAATATTATTCTCTCCGTGGCAATACGTGGAAACTTATTTTGCAGAGCCGGACACTACTCTTGGTGTTTACAAACTTTTATGAAGAATTTGGAGGAGGAACCCGCCTTGCAATGCCGAAGACAATCTACGCGCCGGACTCGTCGTCATTGAAGCCTGGTTCAGGGGCTACTGAGGGAGTCCTGGATTAGGGGGTGTTCGGGTAGCCGGACTATACCTTCGGCCGGACTCCAGGACTATGAAGATACAAGATTGAAGACTTCGTCCCGTGTCCGGATGGGACTTTCCTTGGTGTGGAAGGCAAGCTTGGCGATGCAGATATTCAAGATCTCTTACCATTGTAACCGACTTTGTGTAACCCTAACCCTCTCCGGTGTCTATATAAACTGGAGGGTTTTAGTCCGTAGGACAACTTCATCATACAACAATCATACCATAGGCTAGCTTCTAGGGTTTAGCCTCCTTGATCTCGTGGTAGATCTACTCTTGTACTACCCATATCATCAATATTAATCAAGCAGGACGTAGGGTTTTACCTCCATCAAGAGGGCCCAAACCTGGGTAAAACATCGTGTTCCTTGCCTCCTGTTACCATCCGTCCTAGACGCACAGTTCGGGACCCCCTACCCGAGATCCGCCGGTTTTGACACCGACAGAGGGCGAGGAAAATATCAGGGTGTTCCCAGTTACAGTGGGTGGTGAGGGCCGAGCGATGCACGGAGGTTTGCGAGTTTCTCTCGTACACGCACGCGTGTGGGTGCGAGGCGTTGGGATCTAACTGAACTCGAGCGAGGCGTTCGCCTACTGAACCCGAGCGATTACACTGCAGGCTACGCGTTACTGAACCCGAGCGACCGATTGATGGCTGTTAACTGAACCCAATCGAGCGATTCCTTTGCTACTGCTGCTAACTGAAGCCGATCGATACTTCCTCTGGATGAACAATGAGTGTTGCTGGGGGGGTTGGATGAACAGTTCCTGGTGGGGGTGGATGAACAGGACCCCGTTGAGGGAGTCCTGGACTAAGGGGTCCTCGGGAGTTCGGCCTGTTATCCATGGGCCGGACTGATGGGCTGTGAAGAAATGAAGGCCGAAGATTATACCTGAGTCCGGATTGGACTCTTCTTGGCGTGGAAGGCAAGCTTGGTGACCGACTATGAAGATTCCTTCTTATGTAACCGACTCTATGTAAACCCTAGATCCCCTCGGTGTCTATATAAACCGGAGGGGATAGTCCGGAAAGCACACATTCATTACATAGTCATATAGGCTAGGATTCTAGGGTTTAGCCATCACAATCTTGTGGTAGATCAACTCTTGTAACACCCATATTCATCAATATCAATCAAGCAAGACGTAGGGTATTACCTCCATAGAGAGGGCCCGAACCTGGGTAAACATTGTGTCCCCTATCTCCTGTTACCAGCGATCCTAGACGCACAGTTCCGGACCCCCTACCCGAGATCCGCCGGTTTTGACACCGACATTGGTGCTTTCATTGAGAGTTCCACTGTGCCATCGATGAAAGGTTCGATGGCCCCTTCAATCGTCTATAACGATGCTTTCCAAGGAGAAACCTTCCTCCCTGGACAGATTTTCGTGTTCGGCGGCTTCGTACTGCGGGCCAACTCGCTCGGCCATCTGGAGCAGATCGATAGCTACGCCCCTGGCCACCAGGTCAGATTTGGGAAATTGAACTATGTCGCGGATATCCGTGGAGACTTGATCTTCAATGGATTTGAGACCGCAATGATCATTCCCCTTCGCTCCGAGGAACATGACTTAAATCTGTCATCAGATCACATCCAGGAGATGGTCTCTGTTGCTGTAACGACCATAGAACCAGAGCAGATCATGCCATTTGAAGCCACAGAGTCCGTGGTGTTGGAGCCAAACACGGACTCGGCACCCCGCGATATCTGCGTCAATGGAACTCTGGATTCGTCTCTGGCTATAAATTCCGGGCCATGTACGCTTGTGGACACTGAGCTAGATCGGTTATCGATCTTTGAATTCAGTGCCGCAAACGTCTTTCAGCACTCACCTTTGGGAGATGTGCTAAACTCTTTAAGGAACCTATCATTCACGGGAGGCTCGCAGCCGAACTATGTCCGGTTCGAACTAGGGGCTGACGATGGAGAACTTTTCTTCCCGCCCGCCACCCACTTCGTAGCCACTGTCGAGGACTTAATCGACATGCCCACTCCTGGCTCCGCAGACATTGAAGGCCCAGACGACGATGCAGATAAGGAGCAAGGCCAAGATCCGCCAGTCATCAGGCGCAAAACGGCCACCCCTTTACATGACGTGTACATGATCGATACACTCAGAAAGCCTCGCGGCAGAGACAAGGGAGACCTAGTTAAAACTCCTGAGTCACAGTCTAAGTTCCGGCCCCCCAAGCCAAACCGCAGCAACAATGGCACCGGAGACAATAGTACTCCGGACGGCACCGGAAGCAATGAAGACCCTGTGGGAGCAACATTCGAGCAGGAGGAACAGGAAAACGGGCAAGCCAGCCCCGACAAACAGGCCCTGCACAGCGACGGATCGGAGGACGACAACTACCTTCCGCTCTCCAAAGATGAGGAAAGCCTCGGCGATGAAGACTTCGCCATACCCGAAGAGCCCCTCGAACAGGAGCACTTTAAGCGCAGGCTGATAGCTACGGCAAGGAGCCTGAAAAAGAAGCAGCAGCAGCTTCAAGCTGACCAAGACCTACTCAATGACAGATGTACCGAAGTCTTGGTCGAAGAATACGGCCTTAGTGGCCCAGCCAAAAGCTACCCAAAGCACAGATCGCTCTACCAGTCTGATGATGGGGCGTTGGGGCCCATACCATAGTCACATAACACGGCAGGTCACCGTCAACTCTGTCCGGATAAAAAGGAAACTCAAGCCAAACAACCAGACCGCCCCACCTCGCCATGAAGGCAAGAACAACGCAGGCCACGACTACCCAGACAACCTGTAGAGGGACTGGGACAATAGAGCAGGAAGCGCAAGACCGATCTACGGATCACAAAAACATGCTTCGACACGCGACTACCTATTCGGACGTTTCACACCTCGCCGCGGCCAGGCCGAAAACCGCAATGGTACTCCTTCGGAGTTACGCCGTAGTGTGGCCCAACATAGAGGCGCTAGACACCTGCTTTGCTTCACCGATGAGGTAATGGATCATGAATTCCCCGAAGGATTCAAACCCGTCAATATTGAATCATACGACGGGACAACCGATCCTGTAGTATGGATAGAAGATTTCATCCTCCACATCCGTATGGCCCGTGGAGATGACCTCCACACCATTAAATACCTCCCACTAAAACTAAAAGGACCAGCTCGGTACGGGTTAAACAGCTTGCCTGAAAATTCCATAGGCAGCTGGAAGGACTTGGAAGAGGCCTTCCTCGATAACTTCCAAGGAACACATGTACGGCCACTGGATGCCGATGACCTAAGTCACATCGTCCAACAGCCCGGCGAATCGGCCAGGGAGTTCTGGACCCGGTTCTTAGTAAAAAAGAACCAAATCATCGACTGTCCGGATGCGGAAGCCCTCGCGGCTTTCAGACACAGCGTCCGGGACGAATGGCTTGCACACTACCTCGGCCAAGAAGGACCTAAATCCATGACAGCTCTCACTGCTCTGATGACTCGCTTTTGCACGGGAGAAGATAGCTGGCTCACTCGTAGAAGCAATAGCGCCAGCAACCAGGGCACCTCCGAAATCCGAGACGCCAACGACAAGCCACGGGGAAGCAAAAACAACAGTCGCACTGACAATGAAAGATTAGGCAACATAGCGGTCAACGACGGATTCAGCAACCCCAAGCCCGGTCAGCGGAAGAAGTCATCCAGGGCGAACCGAGATGAACCATCCAACCTGGACAGGATTTTGGACCGACCCTGCCAGATTCATGGCCACCCCGAAAAACCAGCCAATCACACCAACAGAAACTGCTGGGTCTTTAAACAGGCCGGCAAGCTCAACGCCGAACACAGGGGAAGGAAGCCTCCAAGCGACATGGATGACGGAAATGTTCACCAACGAAAAACCGGGGGTCTAAAGCAGTCTCCACCCGAGGATCGACTACCCCTAGAACGACAATAGCAACCTTGCTTCCGCCGCCCACTCCGTGCACCTACAAAGTTTGTACCACGCGTACATCATTACGCACTCAAGATACCATGGGCATCGGCGGAAGCACAATACAGACAAGCCTGTGAGCACTCCAGTAACCTTTTTCTATGTATAACGATTTACTTTTTTTATTTCCTCTTTCGATATCCTTTAAAAAAACAGGTGACGAACAGGAAAAAAATCGGAAACCGGCTCTATCGGAGTCCGGATCCGTATACTCACCTAAGGGCTATGTCCATCGAGGACTCCCCTCACCAAGGACTGGCGGCACAGACGTGCGACAGGAGGTCCAAAACAACTTTTTGTAGACCGCACTCTCTATTTTTCCAGCATGTACTATGCGTGTTCCTCCGCCTCCAACCCCGAGCATGTCAAATAGCCAGGGGGATGGCTCTTATATACATATATCATAAGTAATCATCGGCATATCGCTCAGTTACCAGTAAACAATATCCGAGTTAGTCATCCGTATGGTTTTCCCGACAAATATGGCTCCTACGGTTATTTCACAAAAATACCTTGGCCTAACTTGCTAGGGGCTCGGTGTGGGAACAAATGAGTTGCCAGTAAAAGTCCGAACAACTCTATAGCACACTTCGACGTCGCAAGTTTGGCCTTATATGCATCAGCTCCGAATCATTTTCTTGGGTCAATATTTGGGTTGCCCGGCTCCTGTGCTTGGTACCCTACGTTCCGCTCTATCGGCTAGGGTAGTAAAGGGAGAACTACTACGATTGTGCCCTGGTCTAAAATGGACGAGCACCTCAGTAGAGAAAGCCGAAAACTGACTGTCATGATGCGGCGTGAGCTGGTCAACCACTTGACGACTTATTAGAATCTTTAGCGATTTTCCGTGTCACATGAGGGATCTTTTTTAGGTCAAATATGCAAGGTACCATACGCCGCATACATACCAAGGGCTATGTCGTAGCTCCGCCATAAAACTCCTATGGCTAAGTGAAAGTGTTAACGCCTTATAGTCTGATTGCCTAGTTCGCCACATTATCACCTCCTTCATGGACCAAGACATTGGATAAAGAGTGATTAAATGCTTTTCCGGACACCCCCGTACTTCCTACGAGGGGGTTGAAGCCGACGACTGGAAAACTTTCAGATTATATCAAAACAGCCACACAGGAGGAATTCAAGCTTTCAGGCAAAACACGAATAAATTAACTGTAAAATTGTTTTTACAACTTTCATACACCTCACTTGAACATTATGTCTTTTGAGCACTGACCCTCTACAAAGCGGGCGGCCTCTAGGACATCTTCAAAATAATGCTCCGGTTCCGGACGGTCCTTGCCTTTGGGTGGACCCTTCGTCGCAACATCGATGGCCTTCATCTTCCCCCAGAACGTCTTGACTCAGGCAAAAGCCATCCGTGCACCCTCAATGCACACTGACCGCTTCACAGCATCGATATGCGGCACCGCGTCACCAAGCCTTTGCACTAAACCGAAATAGCTATTCAGAACAGGCTCGGTTGGCCACAACTGGACTATGACATCCTTCATGGCAGCGCTGGACATCCTATGAAGTTCGACCCGCTGGGACATCTATTCATTAAGCAAGAAAGGGCGCTCTGACGGGCCAAACTGCGACCAAAAAAGCTTCTCCATTGCATATCCATCCCGCGCTTGGTAATATTGCGCCGCATCGGCAAAACTCTTCAGCAAATCCAAGAACTCGTCTGAAGAACTCCATACTTGGTTGAGCTGGGCATAGTTCGGGTCATCGAACTTGGTTTGTAGCAGAAAGGGATTTCCAGCCACAATCTCCCTCGCCTGTCGAACCTACTCATGGGCCACTCTGCATTCCGACCGCGCTCCTCTTGCCTCTTGTAAGGCCTTCTCCAAATCAGCCGTTAAAGCTTCATTCTTCTTCTCCAGAAATTCACAGCGGCCGATAGCATTCTCCAGCTCGAGAGTCACCGTGGATATCTTCTCCTCATCTTGGCACTGTGCAGCTCGTCCGGCTTCTAATTCAGCCAATGCCTTTTCGGTAGCATTGCTACCCCGGGCCTGCTCCTTGGCCTAGGCAAGCTCCGCTCGAATAACTTCAATGGCGGCAACACCATGTGCAGCCAAATTTTAGCTTTATGCTTACACCACAAAAATGTATGAGGATTGCACCGAATACATACCTTGCGACTCGTCAAGACGCATATTTATTAAAGCAAGATCATCCCCTGCCACATCAAGCTTCCGCTGCAAATCGGCAATCTCCATAGTCCGGGAAGTGGCCAAAGGTGAAGCAGCCTGCGTTCAAGTTTATCAGGTTAGTCCTCAAACGATCCTTTTTCGATCCTCCATTTTGCTTCCCAGTGGAAGCCAACCCGAGTATCAGGGGCTACTACCTATACACAGGCGTATCTTCGCAAATGAAACATAACTAGAAACGTTATGTTACAAACCTCGAAGCCCTTTAGTAGGCTCATGAAGGCTTCATTTAATCCGCTCTTCACGGACAAAATCTTCTCAATCACTGTACCCATCAAGGTAGGCTGTTCCCCTGAGACGGATCCGCAACATGTCTCGCAACATATCTGGAGTCTCCAGGTTTCCAAAAAATGCTCCAACAACACGATCATCCTTTGAAGGAATCTGCTCGCCTGCCTCCAAAATCGATGTCGGCTGTGAACCGGATAGTCTAGGGCCCTCGTTGCCATCAGCCCTAGAATCCTGGATGGTCGGAGGTCCACCTTGGGGTACCGCCTCTTCTGTCCCCTGGTCTAAAGGGACCCTCTGCGATGACACTTCAGAGTCATTCGCCTTCATGGGCGAGGAGGTTGGAGGAGGCGTCTCGCTCTCCATCATCTCTGGAAGGAGACTCCCCGAAGAAGAGGATCGCCCAGAAAAACTCTGTGCCGACCTGTAAAAATGCATGAATGCGTTACAGTAACAGCAATGGAACAGGATGCTATCAAGGTACTCCGGATTCTCTTACGGTTCGGCCGGGGGTTTGTCCCCTTGTTGGAGCTGCTCAACGACATCGTCTTCCAAGCCCAAGCTGGTCGACGGTGGCATCTTGGCCTTCTTGGAAGATCGCCCCTCCTCATCTTCGGAGGCGGCCCTTTTCCTCCTGTTTGGAGAAGGAACACCGGGTCCTTTCCCACCTCCGTCTTTGGGTGAGGAAAGATCGATTTCTCCGGACTCAGTGTCCGACTTGCCTCCAGAACCAAGGTCATCTTGGGTCTTCTCGCCCTCCCCTGCTGATGCCTGGTACGGCGCCGAGGCCAGCATCCTTGTTAACACAAGACTAGCTGAGTCTTCGGGAAGGGGAGCCGGACACCTAATCAATTGCACCTTCTTTATCCAGCCCTGAAAAAGAATGATACCATTGGTTTCTTGCCACTGGATATCTGACCGTAAGGTATTCGGTAAACGTGTACTTACCGGGGTGTCCGGACAGTTGCAGTCTAGGCCAACATCTCTGGCGGTGTCCGGCCATTGCCTTTGTTTTCCGAAGACTAATCTCCACATTCCTTCCTGCGTTGTGCCGAAGAAGTTCTGAAGAGTCCGTAGCACTTCTAGATTGAACTCCCATAAGCGGAGAGGTTGTCGCTGGCACGACAGGGTCTGACGAACTCGCATGATACGAACGATGCTGGCTATGTCGATGTCCCTCTCAATAAGGCTCCGGATGCGACTTTGCAGAGTTTGCACATCATTCGTTGATCCCCAATCTAGCCCCTTATTAATCCATGATGCAAGTTGAGTTGGAGGGCTGGATCGAAATACGGGCGCGGTCGCCCACTTGGAGCTGTGGGGCTCGGTGATATAGAACCACCCCTGCTGCCATAGATCGGAAGATTTGGCGAAGGATCCTTTCAGCCAAACGGTGCTGGCAAGCTTGCCTACTGCAGCACCGCCACACTCGGCCTGCTCCCCCTCTACCACTTGTGGCTTCACATCGAAGGTCTTGAGCCACAAGCCGAAGTGCGGAGGAGTTTGGAGGAGGGCTTCACACATGACGATGAACACCGAGATTAGAAGAATAGAGTCCGGGGCCAAATCGTGGAAGTCTAGCCCATAATAATAAATGAGCCCTCGGACGATGGGGTTAAGTGCAAATCCCAACCCACGGAGGAAGTGGCACACGAACACGACCCTCTCGCCGGATCTGGGGGTGGGAATGACCTGCCCCTCGGCGGGAAGCCGATGATGGATTTCAGCGGTCAGGTACCGCGCTGCCTGAAGCTTTGCAATGTCTTCCTCCATAACAGAAGAGGCTACCCACCAGCCTTGATGGCTAGATCCGGACATGATTGGAGCCGGTGGCGACGGAAGCCCGGGAGTTGGAGCTTGGGGTAGTAGGAGTTGAGGAAGAGGCAAGCGTGGAAGAAAAATACAGGTCTGTGCCCCTATATAAAGGCTGCAAATATCAAATGTCTCCTCTCGAGCCTCAAAAAATTGCTTGTTTCCAAGGAATTGTGCCCAAGCGACGGTTGGGTTACTCATGTTCTGGTCAATAGGAATCCCTTAAAAAAGGGATGCACTATCTCCATTTGGATAAAATACGCCAATAATGCCACGTCCTGGGACGTGGGGCGACGGGCCAGCTACAACGGTTCGCAAGTAAAGGCCGGGCGTGGTGTTATATTACCAAAAAGTGGTCAGTGGGTTGAACCCATGAAATATTATATCCTCTATGGTTGTGCATACAAGTCCAGATACAATCACTATCTTGAAGTTCGGATAACAAGAAACCCGCCTTGCAATGCCGAAGACAATCCGCACGCCGAACTCCTTGTCATTGAAGCCAGGTTCAGGGGCTACTGAGGGAGTCCTGGACTAAGGGGTCCTCGGGCATCCGGCATGTTATCCATGGGCCGGACTGATGGGCTGTGAAGACATGAAGGCCGAAGATTATACCTGAGTCCGGATTCGACTCTCCTTGGCGTGGAAGGCAAGCTTGGCGACCGACTATGAAGATTCCTTCTTATGTAACCGACTCTATGTAAACCCTAGATCCCCTCGGTGCCTATATAAACTGGAGGGGATAGTCCGGAGAGCACACATTCATTACGATAGTCATATTGGCTAGGCTTCTAGGGTTTAGCCATCACGATCTCGTGGTAGATCAACTCGTGTAACACCCATATTCATCAATATCAATCAAGGAGGACGTAGGGTATTAACTCCATAGAGAGGGCCCGAACCTGGGTAAACATTGTGTCTCCTTTCTCCTGTTACCATCAATCCTAGACGCACAGTTCGGGACCCCCTACCCAAGATCCTCCGGTTTTGACACTGACACCCGTGGTGTTGCCTCTAGATGAACATGACCCCGATCGATCGAGCCGGTTGGGGCTGGATGAACAGGACCCCGTGGAGGGCTGGATGAACAGTAGATGGTGGAGGGCTAGATGAACAGTAGCCCGTGGAGGGGTGGATGAACATGAGCCCATGTGGAGAGGGCTGGTTGAACAGTAGCTGGTGGAGTAGCGCGCGGTCGAGGCTAGATGAACAGGAGCCCGTGGATGAACAGTCGCATACGGAGGGTGGAGGAGGTCGACGATGGATGAACAGTAGCCCGTGGAGGCTGGAGGGGGTCGACGGTGGAGATGAACAGTATCCCATGGAGTCCAATTTTGCGGTACGCTACACCCCTCCCGATGAACAGGACCTCCGTTTCAACCGTAGCGCTCCAACACAAGGCTGTTTCCTCTGTTTTGCGGTACGCTACACCCCTCCCGATCAACAGGACCCCTGTTTCGACCGTAGGAGGTCCCTTTCCTCTGTTTTGCGGTACACCAGACCCCTCTCGATGAACAGGATCCCGTTTCGAACATGGTCGGTTGAACACAAGTCCGTTTCCTCTGTTGTGCGGTACGCTAGGCCTCGTTTCCATCGGTTGTTCCGTCCAAGCCCTCCCAATGAACATGACGACACATTTCGTTCCGACCCAGCCGGTTGGCTCCCCATGAAGACGACGACAACGTTGTTTCTCCGTTCCGACCCAGCCATGTACTCGAGCCCTGGCCGTACGTATGCGCGAGTAGGCGTTCGAGACCATGCCCGTATGTACGTACATGGCCGTATTTTGTTTCTCGCACACTGGCCGCTGTATGTACGTGTATGCCTCTACATGCGCGCCTCTACTACGACACGTGCACGCCTCTACATGGACCAGTATGTATGTACACATTCACGACCAGAATGACAACGCTACGTATGCTTCGACCAGGTGGGTCCCGACTGCGAGGCACTTCCTTGCGTGCGAAGATGTAGCTGGTGGGTCACAACAGTCAGGGGGGCGAATCGTTTTTTTGCCCGGATGCACTTCCTTGCGTGCGAAGATGTAGCTGGTGGGTCCCAGCAGCTAGGGGGAAACGTTTTTTCGCGAAATACGGTGGCCCGTCCGGTGGGTCCCCGCTGTCAGGTGGAGGAATAATTATTTTGCACGTAATAAGGAGGCACTTCCTTGCGGCTGCCGTGGACCCAGCTATCATCCTCTCCACGTGCAGTACTCTTCAGATGGAAGTTGGTCGTTGACCACATTGACCACGCAGTGCCGAGAGCACCACGGCGGTGGACGACGGCGAGGCCTAGGAAGGGGATGACGCGGAGCCGGGGAAGATGCGGCAGTGGATACCCACGCGGAGAGGAGTACGAGGGTTCACTGGTTCGGCTGCGGTATGAGGCTGCCGTCGCTGCAGAATAACAGGGGGTGTGGGTGAGTGGAGGGACGGCCTGGCCAGCGGTGGGAGTAGTAGGGGGCGATGAGGCCTCCACGGCAGCATAGCCGGCCACGGGAGATAGGAGCAGGCGGCATGACTGACGCTGCTTTGGGCGGTTGGAGCAAGAAGACCAGAGGTTGAAGAAGCACGACGACCGTTGGATGGACATCATACGGTCACTGCAACTGGAATCGTTTATATTGACTAAGTTGACAAAGACCTTGGTACGCGTCAACTTAGTAGTCCCACAAGTCAGCTTCTGAAACGGTGCACCCCAGATGTCAGGGGGAGGAATCATTTTTTGGGCGGGTGAAGCTAGAATATCCAAGATTGAAGAAGAAGCACGGTGATACGTCTCCAACGTATCTATAATTTTTGATTGCTCCATGCTATATTATCTACTGTTTTGGACATTATTGGGCTTTATTATCCACTTTTATATTATTTTTGGGACTAACCTATTAACCGGAGGCCTAGCCCAGAATTGCTGTTTTTTTGCCTATTTTAGGGTTTCGAAGAAAAGGAATATCAAACGGAGTCCAAACGGAATGAAACCTTCGGGAACGTGATTTTCTCAACGAACAAGACCCAGGAGACTTGGACCCTATGTCAAGACACAAAAGAGGAGGCCACGAGGTAGGGGGCGCGCCTACCCCCACCAGGTGCGCCCTCCACCCTCGTGGGCCCCCTGTTGCTCCACCAACGTACTCCTTCCTCCTATATATACCTACGTACCCCCAAACGATCAGATACGGAGCCAAAACCCTAATTCCACCGCTGCAACTTTCTGCATCCACGAGATCCCATCTTGGGGCCTGTTCCGGAGCTCCGCCAGAGGGGGCATCGATCACGGAGGGCTTCTACATCAACACCATAGCCCCTCCGACGAAGTGTGAGTAGTTTGCTTCAGACCTATGGGTCCATAGTTATTAGCTAGATGGCTTCTTCTCTCTTTTTGGATCTCAATGCAAAGTTCTCCCCCTCTCTTGTGGAGATCTATTTGATGTAATCTTCTTTTTGTGGTGTGTTTGTTGAGACCGATGAATTGTGGGTTTATGATCAAGTCTATCTATGAACAATATTTGAATCTTCTCTAAATTCTTTTATGTATGATTGGTTATGTTTTTGCTAGTCTCTTCGAATTATTAGTTTGGTTTGGCCTACTAGATTGATCTTTCTTGCAATGGGAGAAGTGATTAGCTTTGGGTTCAATCTTGCGGTGTCCTTTCCCAGTGATAGTAGGGGCAGCAAGGCACGTATTGTATTGTTGCCATCGAGGATAACAAGATGGGGTTTTCATCATATTGCATGAGTTTATCCCTCTACATCATGTCATCTTGCTCAAGGCGTTACTCTGTTTTCATTAACTTAATACTCTAGATGCATCTAGATAGTGGTCGATGAGTGGAGTAATAGTAGTAGATGCAGGCAGGAGTCGGTCTACTTGTCTCGGACGTGATTCCTATATACATGATCATACCTAGATATTCTCATAACTATGCTCAATTCTTTCAATTGATCAACAGTAATTTGTTCACCCACTGTAGAATACTTATGCTCTCGAGAGAAGCCACTAGTGAAACCTATGGCCCTCGGGTCTATCTTCATCATATCAATCTACCAATACTTAGTTATTTCCTTTTGCTTTTACTTTGCTTTTATTTTACTTTGCATCTTTATCATAAAAATACCAAAAATATTATCTTATCATATATATCAGATCTCACTCTCGTAAGTGGCCGAGTAGGGATTGACAACCCCTATTTGCATTGGTTGCGAGGATTTATTTGTTTTGTGCAGGTACGAGGGACTCGCGCGTAGCCTCCTACTGGATTGATACCTTGGTTCTCAAAAACTGAGGGAAATACTTACGCTACTTTACTGCATCATCCCTTCCTCTTCGGGGAAAACCAACATAGTGCTCAAGAGGTAGTAAGAAGGATTTCTGGCGCCGCTGCCGGGGAGGTCTACGCAAAAGTCAATATACCAAGTACCCATCACATACGCTTATCTCCCTCATTACATTATTTGCCATTTGCCTCTCGTTTTCCTCTCCCCCCACTTCACCCTTGCCGTTTTATTCGCCTCTCTCTCTACCCTCCCTCTCTTTCTCTATTTGCCTCTTTTTGCCTGCTTGCTTTTTGCCTGCTTGTGTGTTAGTTTGCTTTGTTGTCACGATGGCTCAAGATAACACTAAATTGTGTGATTTTACCAATACCAACAACAATGATTTTATTAGCACTCCGATTGCTCCTCTTACCGATGCTGAATCTTGTGAAATTAATGTTGCTTTGCTGAATCTTGTCATGAAAGATCTGTTTTCCAGCCTTCCTAGTGAAGATGCCGCTACCCATCTTAATAGCTTCGTTGATTTGTGTGATATGCAAAAGAATAAAGATGTGGATAATGATATTTTTAAATTGAAGCTATTTCCTTTTTCGCTTAGAGATCATGCTAAAGCTTGGTTTTCGTCTTTGCCTAAAAATAGTATTGATTCATGGAATAAGTGCAAAGATGCTTTTATCTCTAAGTATTTTCCTCCCGCTAAGATCATCTCTCTTAGAAACGATATTATGAATTTTAAGCAACTTGATCATGAACATGTTGCACAAGCTTGGGAGAGAATGAAACTAATGATACGTAATTTCCCCACTCATGGTTTGAATTTGTGGATGATTATTCAAAAAATTTATGCCAAATTGAATTTTACTTCTAGAAATCTTTTACATTCGGCCGTGGGAGGCACTTTTATGGAAATCACTTTAGGAGAAGCTACTAAACTCCTAGATAATATTATGGTTAATTATTCTCAATGGCATACTGAAAGTTCTACTAATAAAAAGGTGCATGCGATAGAAGAGATTAATGTTTTGAGTGGAAAGATGGATGAACTTATGAAATTATTTGCTAGTAAAAGTGTTTCTTTTGATCCTAATGATATGCCCTTGTCTACTTTGATTGAGAATAATAATGAATCTATGGATGTGAATTTTGTTGGTAGGAACAATTTTGGTAACAACACGTATAGAGGAAATTTTAATCCTAGGCCTTATCCTAGTAATCCCTCTAATAATTATGGTAATTCCTACAACAATTCTTATGGAAATTATAATAAGATGCCCTCTTATTTTGAATCTAATATTAAAGAATTTATTACTTCGCAAAATAATTTCAATGCTTTGATTGAAGAAAAATTCCTTAAGATTGATGAGTTGGCTAGGAACGTTGATAGAATTGCTCTTGATGTTGATTCTTTGAAACTTAGATATATTCCACCTGAGCATGATATCAATGAGTCTTTCAAAGCCATGAGAATTTCCATTGACGAGTGCAAAGAAAGAACCGCTAGGATGCGTGCTAAGAAAGATGCCTTTATAAAAGCATGTTCTTCTAGTTCCTATGAAAATAAAGATGAAGATCTAAAAGTTATTGATGTGTCCCCTATTAAATCTTTGTTTTTCAATATGAATCTTGATAATGATGGGACTGAATATGATCCACCATTACCTAGAAGGCGTTCTAAGAATTCGGAATTTTTTGATCTTGATGCTAAAATTGATAAAAGTGGGATTGAAGAAATTAAAACCCTAGATGTTGCTAAACCCACTATTATGGATTTCAAGGAATTTAACTATGAAAATTTCTCTTTGATTGATTGTATTTCCTTGTTGCAATCCGTGCTAAATTCTCCTCACGCTTATAGTCAAAATAAAGCATTTACTAAACATATCATTGATGCCTTGATGCAATCTTATGAAGAAAAATTTGAATTGGAAGTTTCTATCCCTAGAAAACTTTATGATGAGTGGGAACCAACTATTAAAAAAAATTAAAGATCATGAATGCTATGATTTATGTGATTTGGGTGCTAGTGTTTCCACGATTCCAAAGACTTTGTGTGATTTGTTAGGTTTCCGTGATTTTGATGATTGCTCTCTAAACTTGCACCTTGCGGATTCCACTATTAAGAAACCTATGGGAAGAATTAATGATGTTCTTATTGTTGCAAATAGGAATTATGTGCCTGTAGATTTTATTGTTCTTGACATAGATTGCAATCATTCATGCCCTATTATTCTTGGTAGACCTTTCCTTAGAACGATTGGTGTAATTATTGATATGAAGGAAGGAAATACTAGATTCCAATTTCTGTTAAGGAAAGGCATGGAACACTATCCTAGAAAGAAAATTAAATTACCTTATGAATCTATTATTAGAGCCACTTATGGATTGCCTACCAAAGATGGCAATACCTAGATCTATCCTTGCTTGTTATGCCTAGCTAGGGGCGTTAAACGATGGCGCTTGTTGGGAGGCAACCCAATTTTATTTTTATTCCTTGCCTTTTGCTCCTGTTTAGTAATAAATAATTTATCTAGCCTCTGTTTTGGTTGTGTTTTTTGTGTCTAATTAGTGTTTGTGCCAAGTAGAACCGTTGGGAAGACTTGGGGAAAGTCTTGTTGAACTTGCTGTAAAAAACAGAAACTTTAGCGCTCACGAGAACTGCTGTAATTTTTATTTGGAAGTTCTATTTAGTTAATTCTTTTTGCAGATGATTAGTAGATAAATTCCTCACGTCCAGCAATTTATTTTAGAATTTTTGGGGTTCCATATCTTGCGCTAGCTACAGATTACTACAGACTGTTCTGTTTTTGACAGATTCTGTTTTTGACAGATTCTGTTTATCATGTGTTGTTTGCTTATTTTGATGAATCTATGGCTAGTAAAATAGTTTATAAACCATAGAGAAGTTGGAATACAGTAGGTTTAACACCAATATAAATAAAGAATGAGTTCATTACAGTACCTTGAAGTACTTTTGTTTTCTTTCGCTAACGGAGCTCATGAGATTTTCTACTTTGAGTTTTGTGTTGTGAAGTTTTCAAGTTTTGGGTAAGATTTGATGGATTATGGAACAAGGAGTGGCAAGATCCTAAGATTGGGGATTACCATGGCACCCCCAAGATAATCTAGGGACACCTAAAACCCAAAGCTTGGGGATGCCCCGGAAGGCATCCCCTCTTTCGTCTACTTCTATCGGTAACTTTACTTGGAGCTATATTTTTATTCGCCACATGATATGTGTTTTGCTTGCAGCATCTTGTATGATTTGAGTCTTTACTTTTTAGTTTACCACAATCATCCTTGCTATACACACCTTTGGAGAGAGCCATACATGATTTGGAATTTGTTAGAATACTCTATGTGCTTCGCTTATATCTTTTGAGTTATATAGTTTTGCTCTAGTACTTCACTTATATCTTTTAGAGCACGGTGGTGGATTTGTTTCATAGAAACTATTGATCTCTCATGCTTCACTTAGATTATTTTGAGAGTTTTAATAGCATGGTAATTTTCTTAAAATCCTAATATGCTAGATTCTCTTATGAGTGTGTTGAATATTATGATAAGTTTGATACTTGATAATTGTTTTGAGATATAGAGATGGTGATATTAAAGTCATGCTAGTTGAGTAGTTGTGAATTTGAGAAATACTTGTGTTGAAGCTTGTGATTCCCATAACATGCATGTATGGTGAACCATTATGTGATGAAGTCAGAGCTTGATTTATTTATTGATTGTCTTCCTTATGAGTGGCTGATGAAGCTATGTACCTAGGGTAGGGTCACGGACCTGTCCTAACTGCCCTACCCAAGGACACCTCTAGAATAAATCACCTTTCAATCGACTTGGAGGTGTTCCACTCGACAGACTCGAAGACATTCGACCAAGAAGCAATTACTCGACCAAGATCCAACCACTCAACGGCCAGGAGACCTAAAGTCACTCCGCACGCTAACGGCCGGTCATTAAGTAGCTTTTATGGTCATCATAGCACTTTATTACTAGCGTTATCAGTAACGCCCTACCTTAATATACATTGAACCCTTCGTAATGTGGGATGGCCGGGGTCCTGGCGCACTCTATATAAGCCACCCCCCTCCTCCGAGACAAGGGTTCGCACCTCTGTAACCCATATTCATATAATCCAGTCGACCGCCTCCGGGCTCCGAGACGTAGGGCTATTACTTCCTCCGAGAAGGGCCTGAACTCGTAAACCTTGCGTGCTTACAACTTCTCCACAGCTAAGATCTTGCCTCTCCATACTTACCCCCTACACTACTGTCAGACTTAGAACCACGACAGTTGGCGCCCACCGTGGGGCAGGTGTTTCAGCGTTTGTTGGAGAAGTTGCGACTTTTTTCTGACCCGAATCATCATGGTTTTTGGCGGAGTTTCGGTGGAGGGCCGCGAGATCCGTCTCGGCGCGCTCACGTTCATCGTCGACGACTCTTCTTGGCTCCAGGAGGCTCCGCTCGACGTGGACGCACTCCCTGCTCGCGGGGCAACGCACTTTAGCGCGTGCGTCCGCGGCGCTCTCCTGCGGCAACCGTCGACTCCTTATCGGTCGGCTCCTGTGTTGTCCTCACTCCCCGTTTCCCGCCGGCGCAAGCATTCCGGTCGGTCGAGACTTCAGCGGTGGGTGAGGCACGCGGTGGCGCATCAGTCGGCCACCCCCCAGGTCGCGGCGATCGAGCCCGACGAATCCCTCTACGGCCTGTTCGACTGGCTTCGCAGAGACCGCAACCGAGTGTGACAGCAGCGATCCAGCGGCGGAGGTTCTGATGGTCGATGAACCGCCCAGTCCTCCCGGTTTTCCCCGTACCGACGGAGGCACGGGTGGAGGCGACCCGTCGCGTCTCCATGAGGAGTATCTTCCCGAGCCTCTCACATCATTGCAGAGAGAAGAACTTCGCCGCCGGAACATGGATGCACTGCACACTCCTATCGTTGGAGAGACCCCCAAGGCTCGCACCTTGGAGGACGCGTGCCTGGCAAACTTGGCCGAGCGCACTCGACTGGAGAACCTCCAGCGAGCACTCGACGAGCGTGCGCGACAATGGATTCCCGAATCCAGTCGATGTCAGCTCTTCCCGCCCACGCAGGTATATCGAACTCTGATTCAGAATTTAGCAGCTGCGGCCCGTATAGTGGAGTCGATTCAACCTTCCCAATCGGAGGCTGGCAGAGGCTTGCTGCAGATCAGAGCATTACTCCAGGCAGCAGGAGATCAGAATTCCGCTGTTTCTCAGTCGCGGAATAGGATTCATAGCAGATCCATTGCCGCGGACACAGTCCAGTTGGCTCACAACCCGAGATCGCCCTCGAGGCGTGAGGGACGTGGAGACCGCCGTGACCAGTATGGGAACCATGAGCAGTATGATCAACGAGTCGATCGTGACGGTCGACGTCGAGTGCCCACGCCTCCCACGAGGAGTGGGTCGTATGTGCCTCGCCAGCAGGATGACAGGCTCCCTCATAGTGGTGGGCGAAGGATTCCAATCGACCCCAGAGGGCCAGGCTTTGACGCGAGATCCATTCTCGTCCAGGGTTTGGTCGACATGAACAGGGCTCACCGAGAAGGTCACGACAGAGATGCACCTACCAGCAGCAGAGTACATGTTTCGGGGCCAGAATGCTTTAGTAGAGCCATCAGGGCCGCTGTAATTCCTCCCAACTTTAGGTTGGCGACTGGAGTCAGTAAGTTCACTGGCGAGTCCAAGCCCGATACTTGGCTTGAAGATTACCGAGTGGCCGTCCAGATCGGCGGTGGCAATGATGAATTGGCCATGAAGCACCTCCCTCTCATTGCAAGCCAAGAAGCTCGCTACAGAGTCAGCTTTTCAGTCGACTGGCGATACAAAGACAGCTCATATCCACCCGACCGACCCCAGCGCTGCTCCAACTCATATCTCGACAACACTCGACTCCAAATAGGAAGAAGCGCTCATCCAGTTCCTCCGTGAGAACTGGGACATTTTCGCATGGAAGCCCTCTAACATGCCGGGTGTTCCCAGGGAGCTGGATGAGCACCGCCTAAGAGTCGACTCAAAAATAAAACCTGTCAAGGAACATCTCCGACGGTCCGCCGTCCAGAAGAGAAAGGCCATTGGCGAAGAGGTAGCTCGGCTCTTAGCGGCAGAGTTCATCCGAGAAATTACCACTCCGAGTGGCTCGCCAATGTTGTCATGGTCCTCAAAAAGGACAAGTCACTTCACATGTGCATTGACTTTAAACATATCAATCGGGCCTACCCGAAAGACCATTTTCCTCTCCCCCACATCGACCAAATAGTCGACTCGACTGCGGGATGTGAACGACTATCTTTTTTAGACGCCTATTCCGGGTACCATCAGATCCGTCTGTATGGACCTGATGAGATCAAAACAGCTTTCATCACTCCATTCGGGTGCTTCTGTTATGTTACCATGCCATTCGGCCTCAAGAATGCCGGAGCCACATTCATGAGGATGATTCAGAAGTGTTTGCTCACCCAAATCAGTCGGAATGTGGAGGCGTACATGGATGATATTGTGGTCAAGTCACGGAATGGTTCCGACCTGCTGACTGACCTTGCTGAAACCTTTGCCAACCTCAGAAGGTTTGATATCAAGATTAATCCATCAAAATGCACATTCGGGGTTCCTGGCGGAAAGTTACTCGGTTTTCTCGTTTCCGAACGGGGAATCGACGCAAATCCAGAAAAAGTTGGTACTATACTCCAAATGAAAAGTCCTGTGCGAGTGCACGATGTTCAGAAGCTTACTGGTTGCTTGGCCGCCCTAAGTCGATTCATATCTCGTCTCGGTGAAAAGGCATTACCTCTTTACCGATTGATGAAGAAGTCTGACAAGTTTGAGTGGACTCCTGAAGCTGACGCAGCGTTCGCAGAACTCAAAGCTCTGCTCTCCACCCAGCCGGTGCTTGCTGCCCCAATCAGCAAGGAGCCTTTGCTGCTTTACATTGCAGCCACAGGACAAGTCGTCAGTACAGTACTCACGGTCGAGCGGGAAGAAGAAGGGAAAACCTTAAAAGTTCAGCGCCCAGTGTATTATATTTCTGAAGTCTTGACCCCATCGAAGCAAATATATCCTCATTATTAGAAGCTCGTATATGGGATTTATATGACCACAAAGAAAGTTGCCCACTACTTCTCTGATCATTCCATTACAGTCGTCAGCGACGCTCCATTGTCAGAGATCTTGCATAACAGGGACGCAACTGGTCGAGTGGCAAAATGGGCGATTGAACTCCTTCCTCTAGATATCAAGTTTCAGGCAAAGAAAGCTATCAAGTCCCAGGCAATCGCGGATTTCGTCGCCGAGTGGATTGAACAGCAACTGCCGACTCAGGTCCACTCAGAGCATTGGACCATGTTCTTTGACGGTTCCAAGATGATAAATGGTTCCGGAGCCGGAGTGGTGTTGGTCTCTCCCAGAGGAGATAAACTTAGATATGTTCTTCAAATCCACTTTCATTCCTCTAACAACGAGGCAGAATACGAAGCACTTTTATATGGGTTGCGCATGGCCATTTCACTCGGCGTCCGTCGCCTCATGGTCTATGGCGACTCAGATTTGGTGATCAATCAAGTGATGAAGGAATGGGATGTCAGTAGTCCAGCCATGACTGGTTATTGCAATGCAGTGAGAAAACTGGAGAAGAAATTCGAGGGGTTAGAGCTTCATCACATACCCCGACTGAAAAATCAAGCAGTTGATGATCTGGCAAAAATAGGTTCTAAAAGAGAAGCCATTCCTAGCAATGTGTTTCTGGAACACATCCACACACCATCAGTCCAGGAGGATCCCTTCACTGAAGAGGCCCGCAGCCAAAAAGTGCCACGGATCCGACTGAAGTCGAAGTACCAGCTGTGGTCGACTTGATCATGGAAGTCCTGGTTATCACTCCCGTCTGGACAGAACCGTACATCGCGTACATCCTAAGGAAAGAACTCCCAGAAGACAAAGAAGAAGCTCGACAGATCGTCCGTCGATCCAAGGCCTTTACAGTCATAAAGGGACAGTTATATAGAGAAAACGCGACTGGGGTCGGCCAGAAGTGTATTACACCAGAAGATGGTCAGATGATCCTTAACGATATCCACTCGGGGACCTGTGGCCATCATGCGTCCTCTCGGACCATTGTGGCTAAAGCATACCGAGCGGGGTTCTACTGGCCAAGAGCCAATGAGATGGCGAAAGAGATAGTCGACAAATGTGAAGGATGTCAGTATTACTCCAACATGCCACACAAGCCCGCGTCGGCCCTGAAAACCATTCCACTCGTCTGGCCCTTCGCTGTTTGGGGGTTGGACATGGTTGGACCACTGAGAACGGGCAGGAGCGGCTTCACTCATGTGCTGGTAGCAGTCGACAAGTTCACCAAATGGATTGAGGCCAAGCCTATCAAGAATCTTGATGCTTGCACCGCTATCAGTTTCATCAGAGAGTTGATATTCAGATATGGAGTTCCGCACAGCATCATCACCGACAACGGGTCAAACTTCGATTCCGACAAATTCAGGGCCTTTTGCGCCCCTCAGGGCACTTGGGTCGACTATGCTTCGGTCGCTCACCCTCAGTCAAATGGGCAAGCAGAAAGGGCAAACGGCCTAATTCTCAAAGGACTGAAACCCCGATTGATGCGCGATCTCAAGCACGCAGCAGGTGCATGGGTCAACGAGCTTCCATCAGTCCTTTGGGGATTGAGGACAACCCCGAATCGATCGACCGGAAGAACCCCATTCTTTCTGGTCTATGGAGCCGAGGCAGTCTTACCGAGTGACCTGCTTCACAATGCTCCCAGAGTCGATCTCTACTCAGAAGATGAGGCAGAACAAGCCCGGCAGGACGCAGTCGACCTCCTAGAAGAAGAAAGAGAAATGGCCTTGATTCGATCGACCATCTATTAGCAAGACTTGCATCGATTCCATGCCAGAAACGTGAAGAGCCGAGCCTTCCAAGAAGGAGACTTAGTCCTCCGAGTGGATCAGCAGAAACCACACAAGCTCGCTCCTACTTGGGAAGGCCCCTTCATAGTCACCAGAGTCCTCCACAATGGAGCGTACCACCTCTAAAATGTCGATTGCCAGATTGATGAGCCACGAGCCTGGAATGCGGAGCTACTCCGCCCCTTTTATACTTGAATTCTCACTCGGATGAGATGTAATAAGAAAAACTCCTGTAGTTTATTTGTCAATGACAAGAGCGTTATAATTTTCCCAGTGATTATTATTGTTTTTGTTTGCGTAAGAAATCCCCCAGTGGGTGGCTTAGCTGCGAATCCGCTTCGCCTAAGTTTGAAAAAATCCTACCGAGTGGAGAGCAATCCTCCCACTCGGGGGCTTAGCTGCAGTCCAGTACTCGCCTAAGTTCTCTCGCTTGGAGACTTAGCTGCAGTCAGGCACTCGCCTAAGTTTGAAAAAATCCTACCGAGTGGAGAGCAATCCTCCCACTCAGGGGCTTAGCTGTAGTCCAGTACTTGCCTAAGTTCTCTCACTTGGAGACTTAGCTGCAGTCAGGCACTCGCCTAAGTTTGAAAAAATCCTATCGAGTGGAGAGCAATCCTCCCACTCGGGGGCTTAGCTGCGGTCCAGTACTCGCCTAAGTTCTCTCACTAGAAGACTTAGCTGCAGTCAGGCACTCGCCTAAGTTTGAAAAAATCCTACTGAGTGGAGAGCAATCCTCCCACTCGGGGGCTTAGCTGCAGTCCAGTACTCGCCTAAGTTCTCTCACTAGAAGACTTAGCTGCAGTCAGGCACTCGCCTAAGTTTGAAAAAATCCTACCCAGTGGAGAGCAATCCTCCCACTCGGGGGCTTAGCTGCAGTCCAGTACTCGCCTAAGTTCTCTCACTAGAAGACTTAGCTGCAGTCAGGCACTCGCCTAAGCTTGAAAAAATCCTACCGAGTGGAGAGCAATCCGCCCACTCGGGGGCTTAGCTGCAGTCCAGTACTCACCTAAGTTCTCTCACTTGGAGACTTAGCTGTAGTCAGGCACTCGCCTAAGTTTGAAAAAAATCCTACCGAGTGGAGAACAATCCTCCCACTAGGGGGTTTAGCTGCAATCCAGTACTCGCCTAAGTTCTCCCACTTAGAGACTTAGCTGCAGTTAGGCACTCGCCTAAGTTTGAAAATATCCTACCGAGTGGAGAGCAATCCTCCCACTCGGGGGCTTAGCTGCAGTCCAGTACTCACCTAAGTCCTCCCAGTTAGAGACTTAGCTGCAGTCAGGCACTCGCCTAAGTTCGAAAAAAATCCTACCGAGTGGAGAGCAATCCTCCCACTCGGGGGCTTAGCTGCAGTCCAGTACTCGCCTAGGTTCCCTCACTAAGAGACTTAGCTGCAGTCCAGCACTCGCCTAAGTTTGAAAAAAAAATCCTACCGAGTGGAGAGCGATTCTCCCACTTGGGGAGTTAGCTGCAGTCCAGTACTCACCTAAGTACGAAACACATCTCAATCCTCAAGGACGACGAGGGGCGCGTCGACTGCCACCTTCTCCTGGAGAGCTTCGCCACAAATACAAGACATGGGTCGACTACTTCCCTCTCCTTCAGAACTGCGCTGTGAGTGCAGAAGTTGTCTCGAATGAAGAATGGGTTCACTCAGCAGGAGATTCATAAAGATATTCAACGGTAAACCAAGTTCAGATAAATTCTAAAGGTTCCAGGCCACAGATCAAAGTACTCGGGCATGCAGCCCGAAAAAGTTTAATGGTTACAAAAACCACTCGGCATTCCGAGGCAAATTTAAGGTGGGACATGAGAGTTTGTTCACTCTGCGGGAGGAGGGCTGGCAGGCTCGATGAACTCATCCAAGTCGACGCCGTCGGCTATCCGAGTGGCTGCAGCAATGAAAGTCTCCATAAAAGTTCGTAAGTCATGCTTCTGGGTGTTGGCGACCTTGATTGCTGCCAGTTTGTCCTGTCGCACCTCCTTGCAGTGGACACAAACCAAAGACAGAGCCACGTCAGCGCCACACCGAGCAGCAGACTTCTTCCACTCCTGCACTCGGTCGGGGATTTCATTTAGTCGAGTCATCAGGGACTCAATATCATTTTGGAGCTCAGCCTCTGGCCAAAGTGCCGGGTCAATCCGCAACATGGCGACCTTCAGTCGAGCCAAGTAGTCCACAGCACTGTCGATGCGAGATTCCAGACAGAGCAGATTCATGGCAGTTTCATCTTTCACGGGAGAGTTGATTGGATCCAAACCAGGCTCGATCCGCCCAGTCTCCTCTTCAAAGTTGTGGCAAAACTCTGCATTCATGATCCAAGGATAAGTCAATTTT
Organism: Triticum aestivum; assembly: GCF_018294505.1. NCBI lineage: Eukaryota > Viridiplantae > Streptophyta > Magnoliopsida > Poales > Poaceae > Triticum > Triticum aestivum. Next base: position 267,712,893 of record NC_057794.1, read on the forward strand.
CGTACACTGAGTCGACTCAAAAAAAAAGTCAGTCGGAACAGAATGTGCACCTTCAAGCTTGATGAACAGCTTCTTGGCAAGACTTCTCAGATAACTCTCCAGATCGTCCCTCCTGCGAGCGATGCCTTCCATCTTTTCATTCAGGTTGAGGTTATCCTTCTTCCATCGTGTACACTCCTTGTTGGCTTCATTTAGAGCGGTCTTCAGCCTGGTATTCTCTTCTTCTAACTGGCCGACCGAAGCCAGCTTCTATTCGGCCAAAGCGGTCTTGTCGTCAGCCTCCTTACGGGCAGCAGCCAAGTCCTGATCCTTCTTCGCTAGAGCTTCTCTCAGTTTTTCTGCAAAGAAATGATGATTGATTCGGAAATAGCAGAAGGGTACTCAAGCCTAAAAACTAACCAGTCGACAAAATTGTCTTACCTGCGGCGCCATCTCTGACCTTTTGCAGCTCTGTCCTGGCCAGCTCCAAATCAAGGTTCAGTTGAATCTGCTGCTTCTCCAAGTCAGCAAAGCGAGCTCCAAGATCGCAAGATTTCTGAAATCAAAGGGGAGAAGTTATCGTTACAGCAAAAAAACAATAAAGGCAATAAATACTAAGACTACGGTCGACTGCCAGCAGTCCACCATAGTCTCGGGGACTACACCCAGTGGGTGCACTTAGCATGCCCCCACTGGTTCTGATCCCACTCGACCGGCCCGCCGAAGTCGAGTCCAAAAAAAGAGAGAGAAAGAAAGTAGAACTCAGACTACAGTCGACTGCCAGCAGTCCACCATAGTCTTGGGGACTACACCCAGTGGGTGCACTTAGCATGCCCCCACCGGTTCTGATCCCACTCGACCGGCCCGCCGAAGTTGAGTGGAAGAGACAAACTACCGGTTTGGTTTATACATTCGGCAAAATACAAAGACTACAGTCGACTGCCAGCAGTCCACCGTAGTCTCCACTAGTCCAAAACTTCAATCGACGCACCCAGTGGGTGTACAGACGCAAAGATTTTCGGAAAGAATCTTCAGGTAGCATATCCCAACAGAACAAGCGGCGACCAACTAACCTGAACGTTGCTTTGGAGAGCCGAGCTGGCATCATAGGCGGCTTGGCTGGCGTCCCGCACCGTCTTCATCTTCTCCATCATAATGCCCACCTGGCGTATGGCTTCCTTAGCAGCATTCACCTCGTCCTCTGGGACATGATGGGTCGCAAAAACTGAAGGCAGGTCGACAGGGGCCTGAGCAGTCGACGAAGAAGGCAGGGCACTCGACAATGGCTCAGTGAAGGTAACAGAACCCCGATTGACGTCGCCAGTGTCCTGAACAACTGGTTCCGCCCTCGGCGTCGTCTGTAGCGCCCTGCTTGTAGGAGCTCGCCTATTTTTCCTCGTTGAAGGCCTCTCGGACTCTTCATCATCATCAGGGAGGTCAATAATGTTGGGAGCTGTGCAAAGTTCAAATTTCCAAAATCACGTCACCCAATGATGCACGATGAAGTTGAATCGACCAAAGAAAGATAGTATGGCAGAAATCATACCCGGATTAGAAGTGACCGCATCCTCCATCACCTCATCATCATCCCTGTAAGATGAGGTCCCGGAAGTGGCAGTGCTAACAATTCCAAAGTTCGTCCAGTTAAAACAAGAAAAACAAACAGCACGGAGCGTCGAGTGAATACAAGGAGAGACACTCACGCGGAGGCGACAGGGATATCGATCTTGATCTTTGGCAGCGCCTTCCGAGTCTTCGGCTCTGCAACTTTGGGGTGCTTTGGCGCCTTCTCAGTCGGGGTTGGTGAAGAGACCCGAGGACGCTTCGAAGACTGACCAGCCTGAGCAGTTGCCTTATCGCGGGCACTCGGCCATTCTTGGTCAAGCTTGGATCGTCTCTCTATGCGAGGAGGCAACTCGACTTCTTCCCCATCACTTGAGTCGTCCCTTCCACCATCCCCTTCACCATCAGAAGTCCACTTGCCACTTTCGCCACCACTCGCCTCGCCTTCCAGAGCTTGCTCTTGCTCCCCGTTGGGCATCGAATACATTTCAATAATGGCCTGAAAGAAAGCAGGGAGAACAAAGTCAGTCGACGCAATACAGACAGCTGCGCGAGTGAATTCAGATTACAAGCAAAAACTCAGAACCAAACCTGCTCTGGTGCACGCGACTGGTCGAATGGGGCAACTCTCCTGGCTCCTCTGGGATTGTCCTTGTTCCCAGTAATGCTCGACAGCCACTTCTCCAGCGTGTCGTCATCGACCTCCTCCGGGTGGATCCAAGTGGAGTCTTCTGGACCCAAATACATCCACATCGGGTGGTCTCGAGCTTGGAGAGGCTGGATGCGGCACTGAAGGAAGACCTCCAAGAGATCCATACCAGTGACCCCGTCATGAATGAGCTGGACCACTCGGTTGACCAACACCTTCACGTGCGCCTTCTCCTCCAGGAGCACCTTCAAAGGGGAGGGTTTTTCCACTCGGTCCATGGTAAAGGGAGGGAGGCCAGTCGATTGCCCCGGCGTCGACTGGTCTTTGCAGTAGAACCAGGTCGACTGCCATCCGCGAACTGAATCGGGAAGAATCATGGCCGGAAAGGAGCTTTTTCCCCTCGTCTGGATGCCAAGACCCCCACACATCTGGATCACTTGGGTCCTCTCATCACTCGGATTAGTCTTTTTCACTGTCTGGGAGCGACAAGTGAAAATATGCTTGAAAAGACCCCAGTGAGGTCGACAACCCAAGAAGTTCTCACACAAGGAAATGAACGCGGCAAGATAAACGATTGAGTTGGGGGTAAAATGGTGGAGTTGAGCCCCAAAGAAGTTCAGAAACCCTCGGAAGAAAGGATGAGGAGGCAAGGAAAACCCAGAAGAACGCGCTCACCCTCCCGGGGTTGCGGCTCGGATTCCTTCCCCGAAAGTCGCGCCAAGTCGTAGGGGATCAGCCCTCCCTCGGCCAGGTTGTCGAGGTCTTCTTGGGACATCCTCGAGTGGATCCAGTCGCCCTGGATCCAACCCTTCAGCAGGCCAGTCCGCGAGGAAGATCCGCCCCGGCTCATCGCCTTCCCCTTTGACCTCGCCGTCACCTTCTTTGCCCGCTCCAGAGCCGCTGTCTTCTCCTTCACCATTGTCGCCGACGAGACGCGTGTGGCGCGGTGGCGCTGGAGCGAGAGCGAGCGCAGAGGAGAGGCGTGAGGAGGAGAAGAGATAATGGGGCGCACTGTTCGGGAGACTCCGGTCCAACGCCTTATATGAGGCCGCTTCCGAGTGGCTGACAGGTAGGCCCAGATGGCTCTGTCAAATCCCGTAACGACCGCACGAGCGATACATGGCGAAAAAGGTGGCGTGGGGATCGAGGCGGCTCCGCTCTATCTCGTCCGATTACTGCGGCCTCCCCCATCCCACGCGCTTCCCAAAATTCGGATCCCACTAAATCCGCGGGCAGCTAATAACTTGTCAGACCAAAGATCTCCTCCGCACCGTCACTCGGAGCCTGACAAGTAAAGAAACTCACTCGGCGAAGAATTAAGAATGGATCAAGGCGACTAAAAAGGGAGTTGCTGTCATCACTCAGGTCTGTTGATCCGAAACAAGATATGCTCACGACATAGAAAACGAGCCGGAGAAGCCCTCAACTCCTTCCCCACTCAAACCTCGATCCATTCGGGGGCTAATGATGAAGCTATGTACCTAGGGTAGGGTCACGGACCTATCCTAACTGCCCTACCCAAGGACACCTCTAGAATAAATCACCTTTCAATCGACTTGGAGGTGTTCCACTCGACAGACTTGAAGACATTCGACCAAGAAGCAATTACTCGACCAAGATCCAACCACTCGACGGCCAGGAAACCTAAAGTCACTCCGCACGCTAACGGTCGGTCATTAAGTAGCTTTTATGGTCATCATAGCACTTTATTACTAGCGTTATCAGTAACGCCCTACCTTAATGTACATTGAACCCTTCGTAACGTGGGCTGGCCAGGGTCCTGGCGCACTCTATATAAGCCACCCCCCTCCTCTAAGACAGGGGTTCGCACCTCTGTAACCCATATTCATATAATCCAGTCGACCGCCTCCGGGCTCCGAGACGTAGGGCTATTACTTCCTCCGAGAAGGGCCTGAACTCGTAAACCTTGCGTGCTTACAACTTCTCCACAGCTAAGATCTTGCCTCTCCATACTTACCCCCCTACACTACTGTCAGACTTAGAACCACGATAGTGGCGGCCGGGGACGAGCGATGGTGTTTTCCTACCAATCTATCCCCCTAGGAGCATGCACGTAATACTTTGCTTTGATATCTTGTAGATTTTCACAATAAATATATAAGTTCTTTATGACTAATGTTGAGTCCATGGATCATACGCACTCTCACCCTTCCACCATTGCTAGCCTCTCTAATACCGCGCACCTTTCACCGGTATCATACACCCACCATATACCTTCCTCAAAACAGCCACCATACCTACCTATCATGGCATTTCCATAGTCATTCTGAGATATATTTCCATGCAACTTTCTACCTTCCCGTTTATTATGACACACTCCATCATTGTCATATTGGTTAGCATGATCATGTAGATGACATCATATTTGTGGCAAAGCCACCGTTCATAATTGTTTCATACTTGTCACTCATGAGTCATTGCATATTGCGGTACACTGCCGGAGGCATTCATATAGAGTCATATCTTGTTCTATGTATCGAGTTGTAATTCTTGAGTTGTAAGAAAATAAAAGTGTGATGATCATCATTATTAGAGCATTGTCCCAGTGAGGAAAGGATGATGGAGACTATGATTCCCCCACAAGTCGGGATGAGACTCCAGACGTAAAAAAAGGAGGCCAAAAAAAGAGAGAGAAAAGGCCCAAATAAAAAATATATAAATGAGAGAAAAATAGAGAAGGGACAATGCTACTATCCTTTTACCACACTTGTGCTTCAAAGTAGCACCATGATCTTCATGATAGAGAGTCTCCTATGTTGTCACTTTCATATACTAGTGGGAATTTTTCATTATAGAACTTGGCTTGTATATTCCAATGACGGGCTTCCTCAAAATGCCCTAGGTCTTCATGAGCAAGCAAGTCGGATGCACACCCACTTAGTTTCTTTTGTTGAGCTTTCATATACCTATAGCTCTAGTGCATCTGTTGCATGGCAATCCCTACTCACTCACATTGATATCTTTTGATGGGCATCTCCATAGCCCGTTGATACGCCTAGTTGATGTGAGACTGTCTTCTCCCTTTTTGTCTTCTCCACAACCACCACTCTGTTCCACCTATAGTGCTATATCCATGGCTCACGCTCATGTATTGCGTGAAGATTGAAAAAGTTTTGAGAATGTCAAAAGTATGAAACAATTGCTTGGCTTGTCATCGGGGTTGTGCATGATTTAAATACTTTGTGTAGTGAAGATAGAGCATAGCCAGACTATGTGATTTTGTAGGGATAACTTTCTTTAGCCATGTTATTTTGAGAAGACATAATTGCTTAGTTAGTATGCTTGAAGTATTTTTTTTATGTCAATATAAACTTTTGTCTTGAATCTTTTGGATCTGAATATTCATACCAGAATTAAGAAGAATTACATTAAAATTATGCCAAGTAGCACTCCGCATCAAAAATTCTGTTTTTATCATTTACCTACTCGAGGACGAGCAGGAATTAAGCTTGGGGATGCTTGATACGTCTCCAACGTATCTATAATTTTTGATTGCTCCATGCTATATTATCTACTGTTTTGGACATTATTGGGCTTTATTATCCACTTTTACATTATTTTTGGGACTAACCTATTAACCGGAGGCCCAACCCAGAATTGCTGTTTTTTGCCTATTTTAGGGTTTCGAAGAAAAGGAATATCAAACGGAGTCCAAACGGAATGAAACCTTCGAGAATGTGATTTTCTCAACGAACAAGACCGAGGAGACTTGGACCCAACGTCAAGACACAAAAGAGGAGGCCACGAGGTAGAGGGCACGCCTACCCCCACCAGGTGCGCCCGCCACCCTCGTGGGCCCCCTGTTGCTCCACCGACGTACTCCTTCCTCCTATATATACCTACGTACCCCCAAACGATCAGATACGGAGCCAAAATCCTAATTCCACCACCACAACTTTCTGTATCCACGAGATCCCATCTTGGGGCCTGTTCCGGAGCTCCGCTGGAGGGGGCATCGATCATGGAGGGCTTCTACATCAACACCATAGCCCCTCCGATGAAGTGTGAGTAGTTTACTTCAGACCTACGGGTCCATAGTTATTAGCTAGATGGACTCTTCTCTCTTTTTGGATCTCAATACAAAGTTCTCCCCCTCTCTTGTGGAGATCTATTCGATGTAATCTTCTTTTTGCGGTGTGTTTGTTGAGAACGATGAATTGTGGGTTTATGATCAAGCCTATCTATGAACAATATTTGAATCTTCTCTGAATTCTTTTATGTATAATTGGTTACCTTTGCAAGTCCCTTTGAATTATCAGTTTGGTTTGGCCTACTATATTGATATTTCTTGCAATGCGAGAAGTGGTTAGCTTTGGGTTCAATCTTGCGGTGTCCTTTCCTAGTGACAGTAGGGGCAGCAAGGCACGTATTGTATTGTTGCCATCGAGGATAACAAGATGGGGTTTTCATCATATTGCATGAGTTTATCCCTCTACATCATGTCATCTTGCTTAAGGTGTTACACTGTTTTCATTAACTTAATACTCTAGATGCATGCTGGATAGCGGTCGATGAGTGGAGTAATAGTAGTAGATGCAGGCAGGAGTCGGTCTACTTTTCTCGGACATGATGCCTATATACATGATCATACCTAGATATTCTCATAACTATGCTCAATTCCGTCAATTGCTCAACAGTAGTTTGTTCACCCACCGTAGAATACTTATGCTCTCAGAGAAGCCACTAGTGAAACCTATGCCCCCCGGGTCTATCTTCATCATATCAATCTACCAATACTTAGTTATTTCCTTTTGCTTTTACTTTGCATCTTTATCATAAAAATACCAAAAATATTATCTTATCATATCTATCAGATCTCACTCTCGTAAGTGGCCGAGTAGGGATTGACAACCCCTATTTACGTTGGTTGTGAGGATTTATTTGTTTTGTGTAGGTACGAGGCACTCGCACATTGCCTCCTACTGGATTGATACCTTCGTTCTCAAAAACTGAGGGAAATACTTACGCTACTTTACTGCATCATCCCTTCCTCTTCGGGGAAAACCAACACAGTGCTCAAGAGGTAGCATACGGCATCCGTTGGATGGACATCGAACGACCACTGCTGCTAGAACCGTGTGTTGACTATAAGTTGACCAAGCCTTGCATATGTGTCAACTCTTTTTTTTTGAGGGGACGCGTCAACTAAGTAAGGCCACAAGTGTGTGGCAGAGAACTTATAGCCCATTTGAGATTTGTAAGAATATGCAGCCAATTTTTGAATTCTAATGGAATGTACTATAGCCCATTTACAGTTTGTTAAAAGTATAGCCCATTTCAACCAACCGTTCAAAACAGAATTCAATAAAGTTTCCCACATTCTGATGGGATCCAAAATATTTTTATCCCAAAATTTCTAGTCAGATTAAATACAATCTCAATATTAATTTATATTACGTAAAAATCCAATGAAACATTGCGCTCGCAACAATTAATGAAATTAAAATTTTCAATATCCAAAAAATATATTTTATAAAGTTATTACGTGTTTGGTGCATTTTTTATAGTTACTGCCCAGTTTTTATAATTACATCCCATTTATTATTTCTTAAAGCCCATTTTTTTGTTAAGCCTAATATATCCCTCCTAGGAAAGATTTGCAGCCCAGCGGGGCTGAGAATAGCAACTTGACCTTGCCTGGGTATTTCTAAAAAAAGTATAGCTGGGCTAGCCATTTTCAGCTTGAAAAAAATTAATATATGGGCTGGATATCTGGCCTGGGCTAGACGGGCCACGGCCCGCCTAGTTAATACCTGCAGCGATGTTTTCATTGTTGTTCAGAGGAGAAAAATTAATATCTGGGCTAAACATCGCTCAAGAAAAACTCTGCAGTGCTCACACCTCAAAAATACAAATACTGCTCGAGCTTCTTGGTCCCAGCTGTCGGCCGCTTCTTGTGCAATTCTCTCGTTTATTGACTACATAGGTTGACAATGGTGTGGGACCGTGATGTCAGGAAACAAGGAGGAAGCAAAAAAAATTATAGTTTTATATACTAATAAGGAGGCACTTGCGTACGTGCGGCTATGGCCCTAGTGGGTCCCCACTGTCATCCTCTCCAAGTAAAGTCATCTCCTCATCCTCATGTCCGTTGACCATGTTGACAACGCGAGACGGCGGTGCCACAGCGAGCGCAACAACTCGAAGGACGACGGAGAGGGCCTCACGGGCCCTATGGATGGTCTGATACAACACCCGCTGCTCATTCGGGAAGCCAGGATCATAGGGCCACATGTTCGCAATGACATTGTCGTTCGCTTGTTCACTGGTGCTCGTTGAGGAGATGGAGGTTGCAGCACAAGTCCTCTTGCACTGGTAGCTCTTCCGCCATTACGGCGTAGAAGTGCGGCCACACCTGCTCTATGGTGAACACGACATGAACCGGCTTAGACAGTGGCACCGGCTCCTGGTCGGAAGCTACGTCCATCGTCTGATTGTCGTCGCTCAGCTCGGCGAGCTAGCTGGCAAGCCAGCATGTCCAGCTGCTGGACCGACCAGCTACCAAGCACGAGTCTGACTACCCTGGCCCACCCAGACCGCCTCCCTCGCCCGCGCGCGCTTTCTGCCCGAAACGGTCAGCGCCACCCGCCCTGCTTCCCGGTGCAGGCGATTGCTCCGCCTTCAAATGACACAAGTGTCGTCCGTCCGTCCTTCTGCCGCCCACATTAATGATACGCGGTTGCCGAGGTGGCTACTCTGGTGCCACACGTTCATCCCTCCGCCACCCACCATTGCTATATAAACTGTTGTGCCGGCCATAGCCGCAGTCATCTGCATTCGTTACCTTTCTCATGTCCACACCACTACTGCCCACCATGGCTTCCTCGCGCTCCAGCACTCTTCGGGACGGGCGGACAACGAACCACAAGGAGATGGCAGCCATTGCTGCCGACTGGCTGGCCGGCAGGCAGCTGGAGGACGACGATGTCCCAATGGAGAACATGGTAGTCGATGATCCGGCGCCAACCCCCTCCTCCATGCCATCCTCGCCGGTGCATTGCACCATGACCATTGACGAGGCCAGTGCCCAATATATGGACACAGTGAGGCAGAAGCGTGAGGAGCAGTTCCGGGAGGTGCAGGCCGACGCCGCCTACAAACACCATCTCTTCCAGGAGCACCTGCAGGTGGAGGAGCAGATCGCTGCGGAGCGGGCGGAGCAGGAGGCGCTGCTCGACTCGTACCGCTCCGCCTGCGAAGGCAGCCTCGAGCACTGGCGGTACCGCATGCGGGTGGCGGAGGCTGCGGCCGCCTACAATTAGGGCGATGAAGCGGGTGAGGCGCTGTTTGGAAAGACCAAGGATTAGGTAGAGGACAATGCCGACTCCGACGAGTCCCCGCTCCGCTGGCTCCGCCGAGGACCTGCTCCGCCGAGGCCCCGCGACGCCAACAATGAGGCAGAGGACACCGCCGGCTCCACCGAGGCCCCGCCCTGCCGGCAACGAGGGGGAGGATTTACCCCGCTCCGCCGAGGCGCCGCCCACCGGCAACGAGACATAGGACATCACCGGCTCCACCGAGGCCCCGCCCCGCTACCAACGAGGCCACGCCACACAGAAAACAAGGAAGAGTAGAACACAGTAGGTCGCCGCCGCGCAGGTCCAAGTAAGGCCACCGCTGCTACCCTCCGGTTGTTGGCACTGAGCTGTACATGTTATATGAAATGTAATGAAATCCGGCATGTTTATATGAAATCTGACCGTGTATGAATGAATTTATTTTGATTAGTTCGAATTTTTGTATCACTGGCATTGGATGAACATGCAAAACAATACGTACTAGCATTATTCCCAGGGTGATCACCTCGTTTGCAGCAGTTTCACATGTACTCCCTCCGGTCCTTTCTAGTCTGCATACAAGTTCCGTCTGCAGTCAAAGTATGTCTACTTTGACCAATCTTATAGAAAAAAGTATGCACTTTCACAATGTGCGAAGTAAAAAGGAACAACAAGAGTACAAAGAGTTTGAGCAGCTTTTTAGCGTTCATGTACATTGCAATCAAACACACAAGCCTGGCAATTCATAGAGAACATTCAAAACAATCGATGATTATGCATCTCAGCGATTCACATGTCAGAGGCAATATTTACTTCACAACTAAAGAATAAAGAAAAAAAATGGATCGACGCTGCTGATACGTCTCCAATGTATCTATAATTTTTGATTGTTCCATGCTATTATATTATCAACCTTGGATGTTTTATATGCATTTATATGCTATTTTATATGATTTTTGGGACTAACCTATTAACCTAGAGCCCAGTGCCAGTTTCTGTTTTTTCCTTGTTTTACAGTATTGCACAAACGAAAAATCAAATGGAGTCCAATTGACCTGAAACTTCACGGAACTTATTTTTGGACCAGAAGAAGCCCACGGAGTATCGGAGATGGACCAGAAGAGTCCCGGGCTGCCCACGAGGGTGGGGGGGCCTGCCTCGTGGACAGCCCGGAGATCCACCGACGTACTTCTTCCTCCTATATATATCCATATACCCTAAAAAAACTTCGGGGAGCAGAATAGATCGGGAGTTCAGCCGCCAGAAGCCTCCGTAACCACCAAAAACCAATTTAGACCTGTTCTGGCACCCTTCCGGAGGGGGCAATCCCTCTCCGGTAGCCATCTTCATCATCCCGGTGCTCTCCATGACGAGGAGGGAGTAGTTCTCCCTCGGGGCTGAGGGTATATACCAGTAGCTATGTGTTTGATCTCTCTCTCTCTATCTATATCTCTCGTGTTCTTGAGGCGGTATGAACTTGATGTATCGCGAGCTTTGCTATTATAGTTGGATCTTATGATGTTTCTCCTCCTCTACTTTCTTGTAATGGATTGAGTTTTCCCTTTGAAGTTATCTTATCGGATTGAGTCTTTAAGGATTTGAGAACACTTGATGTATGTCTTGTCATGCTTATCTGTGATGACAATGGGATATCACATGATCCACTTGATGTATGTTTTGGTGCTCAACTTGCGGGTTCCGCCCATGAACCTATGCATAGGGGCCGGCACACGTTTTCATCTTGACTCTCCAGTAGAAACTTTGGAGCACTCTTTGTAGTACTTTGTGTTGGTTGAATAGATGAATTTGAGATTGTGTGATGCATATCGTATAATCATTCCCACGGATACTTGAGGTGACATTGGAGTATCTAGGTGACATTAGGGTTTTGGTTGATTTGTGTCTTAAGGTGTTATTCTAGTACGAACTCTAGGATAATTTGAATGGAAAGAATAGCTTCTTGTTATTTTACTATGGACTCTTGAATAGACCGATCAGAAAGGATCACTTTGAGGTGGTTTCCTACCCTACCATAATCTCTTCGTTTGTTCTCCGCTATTAGTGACTTCAGAGTGACTCTTTGTTGCATGTTGAGGGATAGTTATATGATCCAATTATGTTATTATTGTTGAGAGAACTTGCACTGGTGAAAGTATGAACCCTAGGCCTTGTTTCAACGCATTGCAATACCGTTTGTGCTCACTTTTATCATTAGTTACCTTTATGTTTTTATATTTTCAGATTACAAAAACCATTATCTACTATCCATATTGCACTTGTATCACCATCTCTTCGCCGAACTAGTGCACCTATACAATTTACCATTGTATTGGGTGTGTTGGGGACACAAGAGACTCTTTGTTATTTGGTTGCAGGGTTGTTTGAGAGAGACCATCTTCATCCTACGCCTCCCACGGATTGATAAACCTTAGGTCATCCACTTGAGGGAAATTTGCTACTGTCCTACAAACCTCTGCACTGGGAGGCCCAACAACGTCTACAAGAAGAAGGTTGTGTAGTAGACAACAAGCTCTTTTCTGGTGCCATTGCCGGGGAGGTTAGCGCTTGAAGGTATATCTTTAGATCTTGCAATCGAATCTTTTTGTTTCTTGTTTTATCACTAGCTGAGTCTATAAAAGAAAACTACAAAAAAATGGAATTAAGGGTACCTCATATGCTTCATCTTTTTAACATCTTTCATGAAAATAAGGATTCCAATAATTGTGCTCAAGTGCTCGAAGAAGAATGCATTAGAATGTTTGGCACTAAATATTTGAATGATGAGCATGATTGCAATGTTGTTAGTATGAATTCCTTGAATATCCATGATGCTAATGATATGCAAAGCCACAAGCTTGGGGAAGCTATGTTTGATGAAGATGATATTTTTTCCCCCAAGTTTTGATGAGAAAATTTATTATGATGAAAGCATGCCTCCTATTTATGATGATTATATTGATGAAAGTGGATTTGAAGAGGTCATGACTTTATTTTGTGATGAATCCACTATTTCGGAAGAGGTTCCAATTGATTATGAGAACCAAGTTGCTATCTATGATGATTATTGTGATGACTTTTATGCTATAAAGAATAATGATATCCATGAAACTTTTCATCAAGATTTTAGTTTTCAATTGGATTATGCCTCACATGATAATTATTTTGTTGAGTTTGCTCCCACTATTATTCATGAGAAGAATTTTGCTTATGTGGAGAGTAGTAAAATTTCTATGATTGTAGATCATGAAAAGAATGCTTTAGGTGCTCTTTATATTGTTGAATTCATTCATGATGCTACTGAAAATTATTATGAGGGAGGAACATATGCTTGTAGGAGTTGCAATAATATCAACTTTCCTGTCTATGTGCTTAAAGTTTTGAAGTTATGCTTGTTTTACCTTTCTATGCAAGTTGATTCTTGTTCCCATAAGTTGTTTGCTCACAAAATACCTATCCATAGGAAGTGGGTTAGACTTAAATGTGCTAGTCATATTCTTCATGATGCTCTCTTTATGTTTCAATTCTTATCTTTTATGTGAGCATCATTGAAATCATCATGCCTAGCTAGGGGTGTTAAACGATAGCGCTTACTGGGAGGCAACCCAACTTTATTCTTGTTCCTTGATTTTTTTACCTGTTTAGTAATAAATAAATCATCTATCCTCTGTTATGATTGTGTTTTTATCTTTTAATTAGTGTTTGTGCCAAGTAAAGCCTTTAGGATCTTCTTGGGTGATTGTTATTTGATCTTGCTGTAAAAAACAAAAAGTATGCGCTCACGAGAATACTTTTCACTTTTTACCAGAGAGCGATAAAATGCCAATTCCAACTGCAGTAGATCAATATACAAATTGCCTAGGACTTCCTAATTTATCAAGAGTTTTGGAGTTACAGAAGTATTCAAAACATACAGATTACTATAGATTGTTCTGTTTTTTGACAGATTCTGTTCTCTATGTGTTCTCTATGTGTTGTTTGCTTATTTTGATGAATCTATGAGTAGTATCGGAGGGTATGAACCATAGAGAAGTTGGAATACAGTAGATATTACATCAATATGAATTTTGAATGGGTTCACAACAGTACCTAAGTGGTGATTTATTTTCTTATACTAACGGAGCTTACAAGTTTTCTGTTAAGTTTTGTGTTGTGAAGTTTTCATGTTTTGGGTAAAGATTCGATGGACTATGGAACAAGGAGTGGCAAGATCCTAAGCTTGGAGATGCCCAAGGCACCCCAAGGTAATATCCAAGGACACCAACAAGCCTAAGCTTGGGGATGCCCCGAAAGGCATCCCCTCTTTCGTCCTCATCCATCGGTAACTTTACTTGGAGCTATATTTTTATTCACCACATTGTTGACACCAGATTTTGGCATGGTCACGAATCAAGGTTCGTATGCAAAAGTTAGAGGCAACATTTCGCGGGCCGGCCCTGAGTGAGAAAGTATTCGGCCTTTGCCGGCTGAATGAAACCTTGCCGGGGTAAAACCTTGCCGATGTGAGGGCTTACCGATGTGGAAAGCTTGCCGACGTGGAAAGCTTGCCGGCGAAGAAGCTTGCCGGTGTGAAATCTTGCCGACGGAGAAACTTTGCCGAAGAGGAACTCTTGCCGGGGTAGAAACCTTGCCGAGGAGGAACTCTTGCCGGGGTAGAAACCCTGCCGAGCTAGGGAGAAACCTTGCCGGTGTAAAAAAACCTTGTTGGGGTGAAACCTTGTCGGTGTGGAAAGCTTACCCGGGTGGAAGGCCTGCCGGGGTGGAGGTTGTGATAGTCAATCCGACCAGAAGCTGAAGATGGGCTCAAATGATTATCTAGATGGACTCAAATGGAGAAGTGATCTACATAAAAGAGTTCCGTATTATTGATATGAACATATTTGAAATTTGGGTCATCGCCGTCCGATTTCATCTCGAAGGCCGAAACTATGCTCGAAGTACCAAGATCTTATATTCAAAATACAGTTTAGCTGATTAAGCCCCCAAGACGACCTCAAATGAAAAAATGATCTACACGGGTTGTCTTCGTCTCGTCGAAACGATCGATTTTGATATAAAAATCGTTCAAATCCGAGTTTGTATGCAAAAGTTAGAGCAATCGGAGTGCAGCCCTGTCACGAGGCGAGATGTGGCGCGCCCCACCAGACACATGTCTGACGGGTAGCGCGAGGAGATAGCCCGTGTTGCGAGACTGATCTGACCCTCAAGATGATCTCTGATAAAAAAACCTTCAACATGAAAGTTGTTCGTCTCGTCGAAATGGTCAAGATTGCTTTTAGGCTTGTTTTCATCCGAGATCGTTTACCACCGCAAAAAGGACCCGCAAGGTGCAGCCAGTTTAAAGGGAAATGATTGAAATCAACCGACCGATAAACTCGTTGCGTCCGCCGAGTCCATCATCCTTTGATCTTTTTTTAACTGTGGAAACTGAAGCATGCCACGTGTCTAATAAACCATCCACACAAATCTTATCCTCCCGGAAGCCATCGTCTTCCTCTTCCCCCACTCCCGGCGCTGCAAAGCAAGCTGCTCCACATGTACTGCTGGTGTGGCCGCCATGACCGACGGGAGACGTTGATGCTACAATTGGAGATGCACTAGCGGCCTCCTTTCGCGGGCGGGCACTGGAGTTGCCAGCCCGGCCAGTGCTCACTTGTGTCGCCGCCGGCTACAAATGACGGGATCGCAACATCACCATTGTTGCAGAAACATCACCGTTGTTGCGGGAATACGACGGTACGACACTGCGACGCTTCTGCAACATAATCTCAGTTGCCAAAAAATTCTGCAACAAGACCTTAATTGCAAAAATATTCTGCAACAAGACCTTAGTTGCAAAAAAAATCTGCAATAAAACCTATGTTGCAAAAATGAAAGAAACCGCTCGGTCGCTCGATACGCCAGATCTAACGGCTTGGGAGCCGGCAGATCTTTTAGAAAGATCCACCGGCCGACGTGTAGCAGGCCCCCAGTTTAAACCGAACAGTTTTGGAAAGTTCGGATAAAACCAGTCCGAATTTGACTAGGGTTTTGGACGTGAATTGATGTAATTTTCTTGTAAGGAAAGCCTAGATAAATCCTTTGCTTATACGGGAAGTCCAGCCGCCTCTTATATATGTTAGGGGTGACGGCCGATTGAAACAGCACCAATCGAACCAATCAATCTATTACACTTTTGTGTTCATCTATCTTTATCCCCTATCCTTGTATCTTTCTTTTTCGTTATTCGTTCGTTCTTCGCATTGGAGGGCAGCGATCCACGAGGCTCTAGGGGCGAGTGAATCGACCTAGGGCAGCCCATAGCCATCGCACTCCCTGACGGGGTCCCTCCCGGGCGTGTGGGGTTTCGGGTTTTCAAAAGCACCCACTGACTGTCTTGCGTATCGCGCTGTCGGTCGGGTCTCCTTCGATGTGACTTGCGGTGCATCACCCCCGGCGTCGAGGGTACACGTGACGTGTTCATGTGTAAACACACTTTTTGGCAACTCCGCTGGGGACGAAGCTTCGAACGGTCTCTGGCCTGTTCTTGCTGCGAAGAGATCGTCATCAAGTTGCTGAAATCTACAAAGGTAATATGAATACCGAATTCCCCTTTGTAGATGCAAATAATTCATATGTTATTCCTGGATCACCTAATGAGCATAATGTATCGGCTAGCCCTAGTTTTATCAATCATGCATCTAATTATGCGCAAGGGCCGATGCAAAACAATTTTCATGCTTCAAATTCTTATGATTTTAGCAACGTACAACATATGTATCCAAACTCTCATGCATCGGCAACCCCACAAATCCATATGCCGATGAACAACATGATGGGTTTGGTTAATCAATTTGAAACACCTCATGTTAAAATTTCCAATAGCATACAAGAAAGTGTTTCACCTTTTTATTCATCGGCAACTGATTTGTAATATGTGAATCCAACCTTGCCAATGGATGGGAGTATTGGCCATTCTACTACTAGCTATTCGGCCAGTTACTCTCAACCATCATATGCTACACCTCATGTTAGTAATTTTTCAGCACCGTATGCAACTGTAGATGTTCATAATTCGGCCCCGCATCTTCATGGTCACAGCCAAATAAGTGAAAATTTTATAGGAACACATGTGCCGTCATCAAATACTGTAGCATATAATGCATACTCTACGCAATTCAAGAATTTCGGCAACACTCACGAATCATTGCCGAAAGAATCTGAAAGCGTTGCGGAGCAATCCCTTCCAGAAGCGGTTGTGGCTGCATTAAAAAAGAGCTTGGCACAAAACAAGAGGATTAGTGCTCTTTGCCTTGAACAATATGAAAAGGGGTTGTTTCCTGATTATGCTGCAATAAAAGCTAGAGTTTTACAAGAAGATGAATCTTTGCCAATTGATAAAATTGGTGAGCAAAAATATGTTTTTACAACAATGCATATGCCTTCACCTAATACTACATCATATTATACAGCCCCTACACAATTGCAAAGTTTCGGCAACACCCATGTGCCATTGCCGAAAGAATCTAAAAGCATTGGGGGGCAATCGTATCCGAAGTGGGCTGAAATTAAGAAAATATTAAAGCCAATTTCGCCGCTCGTCGCCAGAAACAAAAAGAAACAGAATTGGCTCAAGTGAAAGAAGCATTGCCAATTGGTAGAAGCAATGTAAAGAAAGATGATTCAGAACATGAAGGTGCTCCGGTTAAAAAAGCCGAATCAAGAAGTATATATTCTGAATCCATCAAATGCAAAGAGGCAAGCATTATTGAGAAAGGGCATGGCAAGAATAGCAAAGCGACCATACTTGATTTTTCCAAAGTTAATGGAACCTACTTCCTACCCTATGAGTTTCGTGCCAGAGAAATTGATGAACTTCAACGACAAGAACAATTAGCCGAACAAAGTTCGGCCGACAAATTTTTTCAATGTAATGATGCACGGAATCAAGAAAAAGATGATGAAGAGGCGTTGGGGAGCCATCCAAAGGCGGAGCAAGATATTGTTCAAGTCACACCACCATCGTGCTCTCCCAACATATTTGAAGAGGTATGTTTAGCAAGTAATTTACCTATTTTCAGATTTGGTCAGGACTTTATTGTTGATGCATCTATTAGAAAAATCCTCATAAGTAATTTTGAAAGACCAATGAAGAAGGGTAATTTAGTTTCTAGCAATAAAGTTGTTATTGAGCATATCGGTCAACCCATTACGCCATTTATAAAGACCGATAGTGACTTATTATTACAGCCAAAGCTTTCCCCGTTGCTTTATCTAAAGTTCATATCTATTTGGGTTGCTTTGCTTATTTCATACTTGGCTTGCACTTGGTATCAATTGAGACATGTATGTTCTAACTATTTTCGTTTTAGGAATTTAAAGCCAAGGTTAAATTCTGTTGAGAAAATCGATGCTAGTATAATATCTTACCCAAAGACATCGGAAATAGAGTGCAAAACACAATGCATAGCCGAATGGTGTGGTGCAAAATCTGAACCATTCGTTTGCTTAATTCCAAAGCCGTTCTCACATCAAGATCGGCTAGAAAATAAAAGGTTTACCTTTAATTCAAACATGTGTGATAAAATCTTTGATTTGTTGTTGAGGAATAATTATATTAGAATTCTTGATCACCATGTTGAGCCATCTGTCCAGGGACGAATCTATTGTAAGTTGCATGATTCGTCCAAGCATAATTTTGAGGATTGTAACATGTTTCGTCAAATAGTTAAATCGGCCATTGATAAAGGACGATTGAAATTTGTTGAGACACCAAGAGATGACCAGTCTATTCCGATTGGTCCTGATGGTAGAAATTTTTTGCATCGGCTGCTTCAAGCCGATCCATTTGAAGAGAAGGTAAAAACTGCAGGTGATGGGATCAAGCTTTCAAGTAAAGAAGTTGTCGAAGAGCATAATGAACATAATCTTGAGGGCAAGAATTCCATCGAAGCTACAATGGAGACGCCAAGGACTGGGGGGCAGCAAGCAAATCCAATGATCGATGAAAGCAAACCAAAAGGAAACAAAGGCCGAAATAAGCGCAAGTGTAAGAGATCAAAAATCACCTTCACTGAACTATTGGATAAATATCAAAAGAAGAGTGAAGAGAAGAATGCTTATCGGCCCAATCATGCAAAGAAACCAAGATCACCCCCAAGGCGCAAATATGAGGATTGGTATTGGCAAAGTGAGAATTTTAATGCAACATATCATATCCTTATTTTGGGCCGCCAATGCCAATGCCGTGGATGCCTCCCTATGCTCATATAGATCCATATCCATCATGGGACAGGTATGATACAAGGGCACATTCTCCATCTTATTTTAGACCATCTCACCAATATTATGCAGCTCCGAGAAGATCAACATCTGAACAATCACGTGTTAAAGACCATTTCAATCATAAGGAATCGGTCCAGAGCTCAAGGATGAAGAAAGAAGTGGTCAAGCAAGTTTACCGTGTTAAAAGAGATGGTCGTAAGAGTGCAACTTCAGATTTGATCTCAAATAAAAAAGAGCCAATTAAAGTGTTAACATTGGCTACTAAAGGCAATGAGACAAAGCAACCAATTATTGAGAGTCAAAGTGCCAAATCTGAAGAAAAGAAGTTGAGAGTGCATAAGGCCAAAAAGGAACTGCCATTGGTCAAAACAGAATTACAGCCGAGATGCCCACTCGGCTTAACGTATTGGCAAAAGAAGGAATTACAAAATCTTAGTGCACAAGAGCTGAGACAGAAGAACATGGCATGGGTTCCCAAGAGGACCATTCATAACAAAAATGATGTGCATGCTTCTATTGCAACAAGTACAATAAAAGTGAAGAAAGAGAAGAATGGAAGCAACAAACAACTAAGCCAAAGAGGTGGATCACAACATCAAAATCTTCGGTTAGCACATCATCCATTTTCGTCAACAATGCCATTGATGCCTTTGCCATGGAATTCATCCACAGGTATGATCAGTTACCCTCCATGGACTTATTTTGATCCATGGACGCAACATAATTTTCTATATCATGACAGAGTATTACCAAATCACTATACATTTGGTTAGTTACATTTTTGTTGGTAATACAAAGGGGCCGAAATATCTTATTGCTATTTCATTTGTTTATTTCGGCTATACATACCTTGGTGGGTGAATACTACATGGACCTCATTGTAATGGCCGATATTTATCTATCGCCCTAAGAATATATTTAAGAATGGCCGGTGTGGTATTCTAACATCGTCCTTAGTTTGAGATAAGTGCTTGCAAAGGAATTTGTCAAATTGATGCCATTGAACATATTATGCATAGACCAATTCACCAAAATTGCAAAGTGAACTTATGTTTTGATTGGGTGTGCTTTGGCTTATTAGTATTCAGAATTTATGTAAGGCCAAATCATGGTTGATTTTATTATTGAGCATCATATTGACATCATGCATAATATTGATTTCAGCTTGATCTCTCTAGAACCATGGAGATTATATATTGATGGTTAAATTTGTAGCAATGGCCAAGGTGTTGGTGTTGTTTATATATCCTTATGGTGCTATTTTGTGAAGCCTCATGCCGCTTAAAATATTTTTGCACAATGATCAAAACCGAATATGCATTGTCATTCGGATTGGAGCTTTGCCTTGCTATAGGTGCTATACATATTGAGGCTTCCGGTGATTCGTTACTAGTAGTGCAACAAATATCCAATGGTTATCAATGTTTTGACGAATCATTTTTAGTTTATCTTAAGGTATGTCTAGATGTAAAATTTACCATGTGTTGTTTTAAGATTCTTCATATATCTGGACATGATAATTGGAGAGAGTTGGCATAGCAAGCATTTGGCTACCATGCTGGTCATGGTGTATTGCACATCTATCAATAGCCGATGTTTATTCTTGCCAACATAGGTAAGGCCGAATTGGAGTCCACAGCTTCGGTCACTAATGAAATTTTTATGCAGGCGAAAGTAAGGATTGGAGAAAGTTTATTGTTGATTGTCTACAAAATCCTAGCAAAAGGGTGAACAATATGGTTCGGAGGATGACATTGAGATACATATCTATGGAACTTTATCACCAGATTGTTAATGAAGCTGGGAAGGTTTCACCCAAGTTTGCATCAGAAAGTTCACACAAGACATGACCGATATATGATTATCGCCCTTAGCACAAACATGGCCAATACCTGATTATCGTCCTGAGGAAAATAAATGGCTGATGGAGTGTTAACATCGTCCTTAGAACAAACACAATACAAGTTATTTTTTGGCACACAAGCTTTGCCGAAAAACAGGGGGGCATGTGTTGACACCAGATTTTGGCATGGTCACGAATCAGGGTTCGTATGCAAAAGTTAGAGGCAACATTTCGCGGGCCGGCCCTGAGTGAGAAAGTATTCGGCCTTTGCCGGCTGAATGAAACCTTGCCGGGGTAAAACCTTGCCGATGTGATGGCTTATCGATGTGGAAAGCTTGCCGGCGGAGAAGTTTGCCGGCATGGAAAGCTTGCCAGCGAAGAAGCTTGCCGGTGTGAAATCTTGCCGATGGAGTAACCTTGCCGAAGAGGAACTCTTGCCGGGGTAGAAACCTTGCCGAGGAGGAACTCTTGCCGGGGTAGAAACCATGCCGAGCTAGGGAGAACCCTTGCCAGTGTAAAAAACCTTGCCGGGGTGAATCCTTGTCATTGTGGAAAGCTTACCCGGGTGGAAGGCCTGCCGGGGTGAAGGTTGTGATAGTCAATCCGACCAGAAGCTGAAGATGGGCTCAAATGATTATCTAGATGGACTCAAATGGAGAAGTGATCTACATGAAAGAGTTTCGTATTATTGATATGAACATCTTTGAAATTTGGGTCATCGCCGTCCGATTTCATCTCGAAGGCCGAAACTATGCTCGAAGTACCAAGATCTTATATTCAAAATACAGTTTAGCCGATTAAGCCCCCAAGACGACCTCAAATGAAAAAAATGATCTACACGGGTTGTTTTCGTCTCGTCGAAACGATCAATTTTGATATAAAAATCATTCAAATCTGAGTTTTTATGCAAAAGTTAGAGCAATCGGAGTGCAGCCCTGTCATGAGGCGAGATGTGGCGCGCCCCACCAGACACATGTCTGACGGGTAGCGCGAGGAGATAGCCTGTGTTGCAAGACCGATCTGACCCTCAAGATGATCTCTAATCAAAAAACCTTCAACATGAAAGTTGTTCGTCTCGTCGAAACGGTCAAGATTGCTTTTGGGCTTGGTTTCATCCGAGATCGTTTACCACCGCAAAAAGGACCCGTAAGGTGCAGCCAGTTTAAACCGAACAGTTTTGGAAAATTCGGATAATACCAGTCCGAATTTGACTAGGGTTTTGGACGTGAATTGATGTAATTTTCTTGTAAGGAAAGCCTAGATAAATCCTTTTCTTGTAGGGAAGTCCAGCTGCCTCTTATATATGTTGGGGGTGACGTCCGATTGAAACAACACCAATCGAACCAATCAATCTATTACACTTTTGTGTTCATCTATCTTTATCCCCTATCCTTGTATCTTTCTTTCTCGTTATTCGCTCGTTCTTCGCGTTGGAGGGCAGCGATCCACGAGGCTCTAGGGGCGAGCGAATCGACCTACGGCAGCCCATAGCCGTCGCACTCCCTGACGGGGTCCCTCCCGAGCGTGTGGGGTTTCGGGTTTTCAAAAGCGCCCACTGACTGTCTTGCGTATCGCGCTGTCGGTCGGGTCTCCTTCGATGTGAGTTGCGGTGCATCACCCCCGGCGTCGAGGGTACACGTGACGTGTTTGTGTGTCAACACACATGATATGTGTTTTGCTTGGAGCGTCATTTTATTTTCTTTTGTTTTGCTTGCTGTTTGAGTAAAATATCAAGATCTAAAATTCTTAAATGTTAGAGAGTCTTCACATAGTTGCATGATTATTCGACTACTCATTGATCTTCACTTATATCTTTCGGAGTAGTTTGTCGTTTGCTCTAGTGCTTCACTTATATCTATTAGAGCACGACGGTGGTTTTATTTTGAAGAAATGGATGAACTATCATGCTTCACGTATATTATTTTGAGAGTCTTTAAAACAGCATGGTAATTTGCTTTGGTTATGAATTTAGTCCTAATATGATGGGCATCCAAGAAGGATATAATAAAAACTTTCATATAAAGTGCATTGAATACTATGAGAAGTTTGATACTCGATGATTGTTTTGAGATATGAGGATGGTAATATTAGAGTTATGCTAGTGATTAGTTGTGAATTTGAGAGATAGTTGTGTTAAAGTTTTTGATTCCTGTAGCATGCACGTATGGTGAACCGTTATGTGATGAAGTCGGAGCATGATTTATTTATTGATTGTCTTCCTTATGAGTGGCAGTCGGGGATGAGCGATGGTCTTTTCCTACCAATCTATCCCCCTAGGAGCATGTGCGTAGTACTTTGTTTTGATAAATAATAAATTTTTGCAATAAGTATGTGAGTTCTTTATGACTAATGTTGAGTCCATGGATTATACGCACTCTCACCCTTCTACCATTGCTAGCCTCTCTAATACCGCGCACCTTTCGCCGGTATCTTACACCCACCATATACCTTCCTCAAAATAGCCACCATACCTACCTATTATGGCATTTCCATAGCCATTCCGATATATATTGCCATGCAGCTTTCCACCGTTCTGTTTATTATGACATGCTTCATCATTGTCATACTTCTATGCATGATCATGTAGTTGACATTGTATTTGTGGCAAAGCCACCGTTGATAATTCTTTCATACATGTCACTCATGAGTCATTGCACATCCCGGTACACCGCCGGAGGCATTCATATAGAGTCATATCTTGTTCTAAGTATCGAGTTGTAATTCTTGAGTTCTAAGTAAATGAAAGTGTGATGATTATCATTATTAGAGCATTGTCCCAATGAGCAAAGGATGATTGAGACTATGATTCCCCCACAAGTCGGGATGAGACTCCGGACGAAGAAAAGAGAGAAGGCCCAAAAATAAATGAGAGAAAAAGAGAGAAGGGGCAATGCTACTATCCTTTTACCACACTTGTGCTTCAAAGTAGCACCATGATCTTCATGATAGAGAGTCTCTTATGTTGTCACTTTCATATACTAGTGGGAAGTTTTCATTATTGAACTTGGCTTGTATATTCCAATGATGGGCTTCCTCAAAATGCCCTAGGTCTTCGTGAGCAAGCGAGTTGGATGCATACCCACTTAGTTTCTTTTTGAGCTTTCATACACTTATAGCTCTAGTGCATTCGTTTCATGGCAATCCCTACTCACTCACATTGATATCTATTGATGGACATCTCCATAGCCCGTTGATACGCCTAGTTGATGTGAGAATATCTTCTCCTTTTTGTCTTCTCCACAACCACCATTCTATTCCACCTATAGTGCTATGTCCAGGGATCATGCTCATGTATTGCGTGAAGATTGAAAAAGTTCAAGAACATCAAAAGAATGAAACAATTGATTGGCTTGTCATCGGGGTTGTGCATGATTTAAATATTTTGTGTGATGAAGATGGAGCATAGCCAGACTATATGAATTTGTAGGGATAGCTTCTTTGGCCATGTTATTTTGAGAAGACATAATTTCTTGGTTAGTATGCTTGAAGTATTATTATTTTTATGTCAATATTCAACTTTTGTCTTGAATCTTATGGATCTGAATATTCATGTCACAATAAAGAGAACTACATGGATAAATATGTTAGGTAGCATTCCACCTCAAAAATTCTGTTTTTATCATTTACCTACTCGAGGACGAGCAGGAATTAAGCTTGAGGATGTTGATACGTCTCCAACGTATCTATAATTTTGATTGTTCCATGCTATTATATTATCAACCTTGGATGTTTTATATGCATTTATATGCTATTTTATATGATTTTTGGGACTAACCTTTTAACCTAGAGCCCAGTGCCAATTTCTGTTTTTTCCTTGTTTTAGAGTATCACAGAAAAGGAAAATCAAACGGAGTCCAATTGACCTGAAACTTCACAGAACTTATTTTTGGACCACAAGAAGCCCATGGAGTATCGGAGATGGACCAGAAGAGTCCCGTGCTGCCCACGAGGGTGGGGGGCGCGCCCACCCCCCTGGGCGCGCCCCTACCTCGTGGACAGTCCGGAGATCCACCGACGTACTTCTTCGTCCTATATATATCCATATACCCAAAAAAAATTGGGGAGCAGAATAGATCGGGAGTTCCATCGCCAGAAGCCTCCGTAGCCACCGAAAACCAATCTAGACCCGTTCCAGCACCCTGCCGGAGGGGGCAATCCCTCTCTGGTGGCCATCTTCATGATCCCGATGCTCTCCATGACGAGGATGGAGTAGTTCTCCCTCGGGGCTGAGGGTATGTACCAGTAGCTATGTGTTTGGTCTCTCTCTCTCTCTCGTGTTCTTGAGGTGGTACGATCTTGATGTATCGCGAGCTTTGCTATTATAGTTGGATCTTATGATGTTTCTCCTCCTCTACTTTCTTGTAATGGATTGAGTTTTCCCTTTGAAGTTATCTTATCGGATTGAGTCTTTAAGGATTTGAGAACACTTGATGTATGTCTTGTCATGCTTATCTGTGATGACAATGGGATATCACATGATCTACTTGATGTATGTTTTGGTGCTCAACTTGCGGGTTCCGCCCATGAACCTATGCATAGGGGCTGGCACACGTTTTCATCTTGACTCTCCAGTAGAAACTTTGGAGCACTCTTTGTAGTACTTTGTGTTGGTTGAATAGATGAATTTGAGATTGTGTGATGCATATCGTATAATCATTCCCACGGATACTTGAGGTGACATTGGAGTATCTAGGTGACATTAGGGTTTTGGTTGATTTGTGTCTTAAGGTGTTATTCTAGTACGAACTCTAGGATAATTTGAATGGAAAGAATAGCTTCTTGTTATTTTACTATGGACTCTTGAATAGATCGATCAGAAAGGATCACTTTGAGGTGGTTTCCTACCCTACCATAATCTCTTCGTTTGTTCTCCGCTATTAGTGACTTCGGAGTGACTCTTTGTTGCATGTTGAGGGATAGTTATATGATCCAATTATGTTATTATTGTTGAGAGAACTTGCACTGGTGAAAGTATGAACCCTAGGCCTTGTTTCAACGCATTGCAATACCGTTTGTGCTCACTTTTATCATTAGTTACCTTTATGTTTTTATATTTTCAGATTACAAAAACCATTATCTACTATCCATATTGCACTTGTATCACCATCTCTTCGCCGAACTAGTGCACCTATACAATTTACCATTGTATTGGGTTTGTTGGGGACACAAGAGATTCTTTGTTATTTGGTTGCAGGGTTGTTTGAAAGAGACCATCTTCATCCTACGCTTCCCATGGATTGATAAATCTTAGGTCATCCACTTGAGGGAAATTTGCTACTGTCCTACAAACCTCTGCACTTGGAGGCCCAACAACGTCTACAAGAAGAAGGTTGTGTAGTAGACATCAGTTGCTGACAACAAAGGGCGTCCCATTCGAAAATATCAAAAGCATGTCTTCTTACTAAAATCAATGAGCAAAATTTGACAAGGTTGTTCCATTCCAAAATATCAAATGCCTACGATTGTGGAATGGGTAGGGTTTGCCATCAGTTCGGACATTGACATGGCACCTCGTGCTAAATAAACCAAATGTTCTTCTTGTGCAGTTCCACCAAAATGAACCAAATTCGCTCGGCACCTCCATTCTTGTGGTGGAAATGAATGATTCGATGTATTCATGAACATTTTGTGCAGTTCCCATTGAAATCAAGCTGAGCACCCCTGTTTGCACAAATACAAAAAAATTGATTAGTATAAAGCAAATTGTACTATGAATTGACAGTTTAAACAGGCACCTACTTGGTCCATGTAGAGCACACTTTTAGAAAAATGGAACTCATCGGAAAGAACCCTAGAACAACATTGTACTCATGCATCACAGCAAGAAAATGGAGATTTGTCAGTCCTTCTGAGCTGAAGGTAGTTTGGTCTTGTGGGGGGTAATGTAATCATCCTTCAACTGCTCCTTCTGATGAGAAGATAGACAGGGCTTCTTCATCCTGGAATAATCGGAACTAGTCACTTCACATACTCCATATTCTTCTTCAGAGGAGGATGATCCTGTTGTGCAAAGACAAGAGGACAACTAAATGCTAGCATCCCTGTTTGCTTGAAAAAAGGAAAGGAAATATTTAAAATAGCACAGATGAAGCACTTCTCAAGGACAATACCACTTTTTGATGACAGTATCTAAACAGTAGCACAACACCAATAGAGATGACAAAGCTCAATCATATGGATGAAATCAGTGGGCGAGTACCAACCTTTGTCAGGAGGCTTATTGTGTAGAGCATACAGATGAAGCACTTCTCCAGAACCATCTGTTGCTATCTACTGTGTTGGCCATGCTTACTATATACTCCTCGATTAGTTTAATGTTTCCAATATCTTCTTGTGCAATTCCACTAAAATATATGGTACTTCAAAGAAGATCCCTGTTTTCACAAGTAGATATAATTACGTATTACATTAAGAGTGGCATCAAATCAGTGGCAAAACAATTGCTCGTTCCAGCCATAGCAATAAATTAAGATGCAAAACTATATCATTACTTGTTTCATCATAGTTCGAGTGCTTCATTATAGCACCGGGAGTTGATCTTTGTTTTTCTTCCGCTTGTTCTTCCCCTTCATCACTTGGTTCAATAACAGAAAGCTTCGCCTTCAATGTAAGATTTGGCATGTCAATCAGGTTGCAGAAGTATATCACTAAACAATGACATTAATTTTCTGATGAAAGTGGCAAAATACAGGCCAACAGTTGTGAAATATCCTTATCTTACCTCAATATTACGGTGCACATACAGATTGGAAGTCTTGTGTCCATTTGTGCAGTTCACTAAAATCAAGCAACATTACCATACAAGTAGCAAAACATATGAAAGCACAATACAGAATCATGTGAAAGAAGGCTAGTACTGACCTCTCATGACGTTGAATTCAAACAACTCACAAGAAGAAGATCTGAATCAAATTTTCCAACACGAATAGGAACTAAGATCTCCTCTTGTGTGCAGTTCCACTAAGATCAAGCAATCAAGCAACGTTGTCGGTGTGACATTTTGGTTGAACTGCACAAAACACTCTTAAAACAAAAGTGTTTTGTGCAGTGCACCAAAAGGTCACAATGGCAACGAGGTGAAGTAGATAACCCTGTTTACACAGAGGTGCAAAGGAAACAACTAGTGGTCAATAACGGTGGATGACACGGAAGCCAACAAAAAGAAGCATCTACCTTATCTAAATGGGAAAGAAAGCAAGACAGTAGCTTTTCTCAAACGGTGGCATTGATTAATATTAACAGAGATATTATATTAACAATAAAATTCATTAAACATGTAATTTTGTTTTAACTGTGGCATTGCATCAATTTTCCAGCGACATTATTAGAGGGTGTTTGTTTACAGGGACATTTTGGTGGAGGGACTAAAAAACCTCCATGTCAGTCCCATCTAAACCAAACATGAGGGACTTTTAGGGACTAAAAGTGGGCATTTGGGACTAAAGAAAGAAGACCCCGAGGGAGAGTCTTTTTGGGACTTTTTCCAAGAGTTTCCCCAACCACGCATCACACCTTGTCTCTATTAGTTCATTACTAGGGGTAACATGGTCTTTTAGCATGTCATTTAATAACCTCTAGTCCATGTTTAGTCCCTGGAACCAAGCAGGTAGGGACTAGGGAGTTTTTGACCAAATAGGGCCTTAGATTAACAACAACTAAAGAGTTGCACGGGACAGTGGACACACCAGCACCATGTGCATCTACCGATGTACTGGGGTGATGCACAGTCTGTTGCAACAAAGAACAAACAACCAAGGAGCATATTTGTGTTGGTCCCAGTTTTGTTATCTTTAGACACCTCTCCCTATGTGAGCGCAACAAATCTAGTCTGCTCAAACTCTACAGCCTTGTCCCCCAAAACAAAAGATCAGTTTGTTACAGATGTGCGTACTGCGTTTGCCATTGTTTTCCCTTTTCGATCAACGTAGGTGCTGGATAGCCAGTCAGTACTAGTTCTTTCCCCCTCCCTTTCCTCTTTGAACCACGTCCTAGATTTATGCTATACAACTTTCCCCACTACTTTCCCCCATTCCTTTCCTCTTTGAACCACGTCTTAGATTCATGCGATACAACTTTCCCCACTACTTTCCCCCTTCCTTTCCTTTTTGAACCACGTCATAGATTCATGCTATACAACTTTTCCCACAACTTTCCCCCATTCCTTTCCTCTTTGAACCACGTACTAGATTCATAGTATACAACTTTCCCACTACTTTTCTGTTTGATCCAATACCTAGATTCGAGTGTAGAAGCAGAAAAAGCCCACATGCAGATAGGGCAATGCATGTAGAATAAGTAAATCATACCTTAAGGTTCTTGGGGTGTGGTTCGGTGGGCGACCGAAGGCCGTTCGGCCCACACTATGTACGACGGCGAATAAGAAGGGGTCGGAGGCCCTCCCGTGCCGCCGCTGGGTGAAAGTGAACAGCTGCGCCAGTAGTGGATTCCCTCCCTTGCCGACGGTGACAGCGTTAAGCCTCCTTCCCTTCCCGGCGGACGGATCCTGCCGGCTCTTTGACCAGTAGTGAGGGGAGAGAGAGAGGCCAACGAAGTCTTGTTTAGATCTAGAGAGGGTGAGAGAGTGTGAAGAGAGCAACTACAAGCGTTGAGGCTCCAACGTGTATATATATACTGGAGAGAGTGTGAAGAGTGCAAACCCTAGAAAACAAGCGCGGAGGCTGCAGCTGATCGTCTAGCTCCGTATCCATCCATTTTGAGCAGTCAAAGAATCCTCGTGGCACGAATTATGCTCAAGTGTAGTTATCGAACCCGAGACCTCAAGTTTGATGAGCGAACAGGCTAACCAGCTACACAACCCTCCCGTTATGTTCAACGAGAGGAAAATAAGCTTTTATGCATTGCTGCATTCGTGTGACAAGCATGCCGTGTTTTTTGTGTGGGAGTCATTGGGGTTTAAATCATAATCGTGTCATGTGGCTTTGGTGGTAAGACTATACACAGTGGTGCAGAAATAATGCAGCCTTAGTCACCTTGCCTCTCTCCACGTAGTATGTTGGGTCCCACCAGTCAGAGGGTGAAACAAACAAATTAATAAGAAAAATTAAAAGCGCTAGCGGTGTATCTTACCTCACACATCTCGCTACTACTCGGGAACACTGTCCAATTGATCCCTCTGTTCGCTCACGTACTATTTTAAGTGAATCCTTATTATAACATGCACATAATTTTGGGCACTTGTATTCGACCTAAGTCAGTGTGCCACCGTATCTCGTACGACGCCCTCCGTCTAGGTGTAATAAGTCACGTTAGAAGGTGCAGCGGGACCAAGGTGCAAATAGATTGGAGGAGAAGGAGAAACTTGACCGGTCATTCCTCCAATCAAAGCCCTGATT
The DNA here is from genome assembly GCF_018294505.1 of Triticum aestivum. NCBI lineage: Eukaryota > Viridiplantae > Streptophyta > Magnoliopsida > Poales > Poaceae > Triticum > Triticum aestivum. The sequence goes on from NC_057794.1 coordinate 267,742,839, forward strand.
TCTGTCTCTAAATGCAACAATTAATCTAAACAACTAAGATATGCCGTTTTAGCTACCATGCAGGGCCACGTATTAACTCTCATGCAAACCGAGTTTGATTTCTTGACTGATCAACGTGTAGTTGCGCTCCATGCATTGGGTTTCTGGGGGAGATAACAAGGCTGAGTAAGGAGCTTTGGTTACATTGCTTAGGCTGGTCATAGTGTAGATAACAAGGAAGAGTCAGTGCATTCTCTCATTTCCGGGCGTCCGGTAGGGACAGGCGGACAGCTGCCACACCCCTCCTGACTAGCCTGGCCCACCCAAAGCCCCTCCATCACCCGTGCGCGCTTCCCGCCCGAAACGATCAGCGCCGCTCAGCAGAATTGGTGCCGCATTCATGCCCGGGCAGAGCGGACGCGACCTCTCACTGGCGCCTGTGTTGAAGGGAGAAGCGGATTCAAGAGTGATGGTTGCTTCGTCCGTCCAACTTACTGCTGGGTCTATGTGATTTGACGGCTCATTGGTCATTATTACTGAGGTGGTAGGACTGTTGGATGCCCCATGCTTTCGAGGAAAGGAGGTACTACTAGAATACAATTTTCTCCATTCTTATGGTGGAGGAGTGCAAGAGCAGTGAAAACACACAGGCTTAGTGATTACATGGCCCACCTCACACTATCACCATATTTTCTGGACACCGTGCGACACCTAACTCTTTACACAGTACTCCCTCCGTTCCTAAATATAAGTCTTTGTAGAGAATCCACTAGGTGGACTTCATACGGAACAAAATGAATGAATCTACACTTAAAATGCATCTATATACATTCATATGTGGTTCATGGTGAAATCTCTACAAAGACTTATATTTAGGAACGGAGGAAGTACTAGTATAGTACGTACTGTAATTTATCAGGGAGATAATACAATGCTATGAAGCTTCCAGCTTCTGTTACATGTATCTTGCGTCCAAGGTTTCCCGTTGCAACATTTCATCAAATACAAAGGAGACTAACATGCATGCTATTGCATCTCAATGATTGACAGATCATAGCAAATATGTACTCCCTCCGTTCCAAAATAAGTGTCTCAACTTTATACAGGGGGTGTTTGTTTCCAGGGACTTTTTAGTGTAGGGACTAGAAAAAGTCCCTCTTAGAGACATTTTAACCAAACAGGAGGGACTACTAGGGACTAAAACTTTCTTTTTGGGACTTAATGAAGAAGACTCTCAAGGAGAGTCTTTTTGGGGACTTTTCCAACAATGCCCCTCCCTGCACCCATTGCCCCGCCGCCCCATGGTGTTGTTTGGTTGTTATTTTTCTGTATACTGGGGTAACATGGTCATTCAATAACCTCTAGGGAGGGACTAGGGACTTTTTAGTCCCTAAAAACAAACAAGGAGGGACTTTTTAAGGAGTTGGGACTAGAAAAAGTCCTAGGACTTATGAACCAAACAGGGCCTCAATATGGACTACAGAGCAAAATGAGTGAATCTACACTCTAAAATACGTCTATATACATCAGTGTTTGGATTATGTACTAGTAGTTCATATTGAAATCTACTAAAGGACATATATATTCCAAACAATATGATAATATCTCTAACCAAGCTAGTAGGGACGAGGAGTAAACGGAGGGAGTAGTAAAATTTTCTCCTCGTCCCGCGAGCCACCGCGCGCATGGGCGAGGGAGCGGGCGTAGGGCGTACAATACTACTACTAGTAAGCAAGCTTCACCTCATCCTGCGAGCCACTGCACCCGTGGGCGGGGGACATGGCGTACTAAGAAAGCTTCTCCTCGTTTTACGAGTTGACGGGACACATCAAAAGTACTCTAGTGTATAGAGCCTTGCCTCTAAGGTAGGCCCCACATGGTTTGCCTCTTTTTAACATAACGCGTCAAGTCGCAATTTGTTTATTCACCCATGGTAGACGATCCTCCCTCCATCTAGTGGACAACCAGTACACGTGTCAAATTACCACTTGGGCTGCCTTTTCCTATAGAAATGAGCTCCACCGTGTACCCGCACGGGTGTGGTTGGAAAGAGACGGGAGTACATGCACCGTGCGTGCATCTATTCTCTTTGTGCACACCCCCCACCTACATGGGTGTGTGTGAGAGATACAACCCTAGACAAATGGCTTGTGCATTCGTGAGTGTTTATTGTTTGGGGGGGAGTTGATTTCGTGAATGTATTCGTGGGAATATGTGTTGATGACATCTCAAACAAAATTTTGCATGCAATGTGTGTGAAATGGAGGCCTATCCATATCACATGTAGAGGGTCGGGCGATCCACGAGAAGAGAGGGAGGGGTCATAGATATCAATAGAGTCGAAGAGAGGATCAAGTGGGTGGGTGCGAGATCGATGAAGAGAGCCATCGAAATTGTGTGTGTGTGCAAGTCAAAGATATAGGGCGACTGACCTACCAGAACATTAGAGGGGACATGTCAAGTTTGTGTGTGGCAGGGAGACATGACTAGAGCGCTTGATGTATCAGTGTGTTTGTGGGAGGGGGTGGGGGGAGGGGGAGGCAGAGGCCTAACTTATAGAGGTAGAACGACTCGTATATGTGTTGGGAAGGAGAGACCTAGCTATGTCTTGAGGGAGATCGGTCGACATCCATAAATAACTGAAGGACAGGAAATAGGATGGGATAGAGAGAGAGAGGAGAGAGAGAGAGGGAGGGAGAGGGGTAGAGTTCTAGATGGGTGATGGAGTTGCTTCTCGAAGATGGTGGGAGAGGCCTACTAGACAAACTGAGGGTGGAACTACAATATTATCAATAAGAGTGGGGATGTGTTTTTGTGTGTGCTAGTGCACGATAGATCTGTCGGGGCGCATCCATGGATGATGAAGGGGAACCATGTGTTTGGTAAGCAAACCTAACTAGGTCGGTAGATCAATTGTTGTTTGTCGGAGGAAGGGAGAGACATAACTAATGAGGTAGATCGATCGACGTGTGGGAAAAAATGAGTTATAAGGACCTAGCTAGCTATATGTATAGCGGGAGATTGGTCGGTGTACGTCCATTTGTAAGAGGCAAATAAGGCCAGGCGAGCCGGATAGACAGAGAGAATGGAGCTAGGAGGTGGTGCGAGAGGCCCAGCTACTAGCTAGATAGGGGGAGGAGTGTGCGGTTGTGAGATCGATGAAAAGAGGGGCGAGAGTTTACACGTGTGTGGGACCATATGAGAGACACGAGGCAAGGACACATAAAGGAGGAGATTGAAGGTGCGTGTGTATGTTGTAGGCAGACATCGCCGGAGAGGTTTATCGATCGGTGTGTGTCGGAAAGGAGTTGTGGAGACTATGGGAGAACGACCTAAAGAAAAAAAATGAATGTGCGCGATGGATAGAATGCTGAGGGAGGGGGAGGGCGTGTGCATGCACGAGAGAAAGTTAGCGGTAGCTACAAAGGTTAGAGGATTGTGTGGGTGTAAGAGACTAACAAAGATCATAATTTGATATGAAAGTGGATTCATATATTTGAATAGGAGATCATAGTGTTTTAAACATATGCATGCATGAATATAGCGGTGATACACATGTTGTGGTTTTGCACATGTTATACCATAATGTGATAATGCATGGCATTTGCAACTCACAACTAAATGTCGAACAATCTAAACCATACTATACATCGAACAATCTCACATTTTATTTGAATTTGTGATAATGTATGGCATTTGCAGCTTACAACTAAATATCGAACAATCTGAACAATACTATATATCAAACATTCTCACATTTTATTTGAATTTGTGGTAATGTGTGGTGTTTGCAACTCACATCTAAATACTTGTAGGCGTAGGGGGCGGGGCACCATACATAATGTGATAAACACATTATACATATCAGACATGGTTTAGATTATGAAGATCTAGCTAGAGCTTGAAATGTACTATGATTTGAAATCAACATAAAGTGGATTTAAAACAATCAAGTTCGAGTTCATATAGTACACATAGTTCATATGTAACTCGATACTAATCATGTGGTGTGCTGTGAAGATAATACACAAACGATGGTTTAACTTGACAATAATGATGATTGTAGATCTTACTAAAACAGAGAAACGAATTCAAATGCTTTGACTTCACAACAATAATTATTGTAGATCTTATTCAAATAGAGAAACGAATTCAAATTTAGTTCATACTAGCAAAATGGCACGTGCGTTGCAACAGGAGAAAAATAAATCCATTCATATCTTTAGCTGGGTCAGTTGGACAAACTATGCGTGATCGGTTGGCAAGTTATGACTCGACAATTTTATTTTTCTCCGACCTGGCCCACAGTGCGCCGCCAGATGGGCTTCCTCTGTTGGGCCAAAATGGGTGGCAAGTAACGAAACCAAATAGCTTACGTGAAATTAATTGAAGCGGGACCAAACGAAGCGGGAAGAAACCAAGAATATCACCTCCTTTTAATAGTAGGTATAGATTGAACCGGTAGTATATAGGTTTGGAATGCACTAAAATGTCATTTGAGTAGTAGGTTGCATGCATTATACACGTAGCGAAATATTTTAATTGAACATAAGATGAATTCAAAGTTTTGAATGACATCTGTAGTGTGAATTGATTTGGTACAGTACACGTTAGGCTTCTCCGGAAATTTCAACACCCGCCTTGTTAGCCCGAAATATTTAAGATACATCTTTGTCTTGTTGTGCTCCGACAACACCCTCCATCTCAACCCGCGCCTTGCTATTACAAAATTACAATGCGCGCGAAAACTCCCACCTCCTATGAAATCCCGACACGCGAAATGCCCGTGATACCCCTGAACTGAAAGAACCGCCTCAAATCGTTGGGGGTACTTTCGTAACTTACTGCACATTTCGAACAAGCGCGTCCCTAGGCCATGGTTCCCCACTCCCATCCCATCCATCCACCCATTCATACACCAAGGCCAGGAAAACCCGCGAAGCCCCACAGCCTCCTCCGTCCGTCACCCAGCCGGAGCCTCTTCCCCGACGACATCGTCCACAGCAACACCTTGATGTCCCTCATCCACCGTACCGGATGAGGATCCGTCATCAATCTGGTCGTCCCGCCAGTTCAGCAACCCCGTCCTCCACCTCCAAGGAGCTGCACCGGCGTTCCCGTCGTATTTCGCGCCACCTCCATTCCCACACCACCGTCTTCACCTGCACCACCGGAAGAGCATCATCATCACCATTTTCTCGGATGAAGCTGCGGCCTAATCGGCACCACCAAAGAGGTTGGACACTAATCGCCGCATTTTCTTCTTGATTCGATGTCACGGTGCTACCGGCGCTCGGTCTCGAACCGACACGGCGCGGCTCCATCCACGGCGGGGTCGCCGACCACTTCCTCCACGGCGTCTCTCCCTCGGCAGCGACGTCCACATCAGTAGGAGCTGCTGCTGCTTTAGCTCTCGCTCGTGATGCTGCTCTCCTCTTGATCTCGGTACCCTGCCTTGTCTGCTCTTGTTCTTGCTCTTGCTCGTGCTGGTTCTCTCGCTCTTGCTCTTGCTTGCGATGCTGCTCTGATTTAGCTACACTTCAGTCGACTGAATCAACTTTTGGGTCAGTCGATTTTCAGGGGGGGGGGGCTCGCCGGAGTTAAGGAAGTGTAAGTGCATCTAGTGCCACCCGTAATTGGTTTTGGAGTATTGACGACAAACCTGGTTGAGGGACTAATGTGTTTGTGAGAATTGCAGGATAACATAGGTAGAAGTCCCTCATTGATTTAGTTTTCCTACCAGAGATGACCCCTAAAAATGTATGAAGACATTGAAGTCAAAGGTGGTATGTGAAGACAGTCACATTGAAGACTATGACAAAAGAAGACATCGAGTGAAGACTATGGAGCGCGAAGACTTAGTTGTTTCGTCGTTCTTTTTCTTCTTTGTTGAGTCATAGGAACCACCGTACTACTAAGTGGGGTCCAAGTGAACCAGTCAGAATGACTGAAGTGATGCTTAACCAAAATCCTATGTCTTCGAGCGAAGACAATGAGAGCAAATCTTATCTAGAGCTGGGTAAGTCAGCTTTGCTTGTAGCCCAAGTAAAGTTACCGTGTGTGTTTGAAATCTGACCGTTGGAACACGTGTTAGTTCCTTAGTGACCCAGGGTCATTTTGGACAAATCAGGTCGGGTTGCCTAGTGGCTATAAATAGCCCACCCCCTACAACCATAAACGGTTGGCTGCTCAGAGTTAGTGCACAGCTTTTGTCGTCTGAGAGCAACCCACCTTGAAGCCTTTGAGAGAGAATTCCTTGAGAGGATAAAGCCCTAAACACCCAAAGCCAAAGAGTGTTAGGCATCACTTAAGTCTTCCTGTCTGTGTGATCTGAAGACTTATTACACTTGATGACTGTGAATCCTCCAGCCTTCCTAACCAGACATACAGTTGTCACAGCAACTGGAACTGGTCCAACAAATCATTGTCTTCAACAAGTCACTGGTTTCATCCTTCCCATTCCTTTACTTACTGTTGGCCCTGGTGAAGTCATTGTATGATTGCATTATCTTTTGTCTTCACTGAGTGACTGCCTGTTATGATTGGCTTCACACTATCTTCTTACCTGATCTATACTGCCTAGCTGCTATTAGTCATTGTGCTTTCACTTCATTGAATACTTGACTATGGCTTGCTTAGTGTAGTCTACCTTCCGCTACATGGTAATAGGTTTATTTCTATCGTTTGTCTTCGAAACTTTCATGTTTTGAAGACTTTCATAAAAATCGCCTATTCACCACCTCTAGTCGATCACTAGCACTTTCAATTGGTATCAGAGCAAGGTACTCCCTTGTTCTGTGTGATTCGGTTTAACCACCTGGAGTTTTAGCTATGTCGACTGCAGGGATAATCAAAGTCTTTGCTGCGTGCCCAGTCTTCGATGGAACTAAATATCCCTACTGGAAGAATAAGATGCACATGCATCTTGAAGCCATTGATGTCGACCTATGGTATGTCGTCAAGAATGGCGTTCCCAAGGCTGGTGAAGGTGTCACCGCTGCTGATGTCAAGAAGTTCGTTCGACTGGACTCCACTGCCAAGAACATCATCTGTGGTCATCTGACCAAAGGATAGTATGGCCGTGTGAGTGCTTTGGAAACATCTAAGCTAGTCTGGGACTGGCTCTCCAAGGTCAACAAAGGCGTCTCAACCCAGAGAGATAAGAGAATCAGTGTCCTTCACAACCTCTTCAACCGCTTCAAGAGAAATGACAATGAGAATGTCCAGATCACGTTTGATCGACTCACTGACATCACAAATTAGCTTCAAGCCCTCGGCGCTACTGAGATCACCAAGCATGAAGTCGTCAAGACACTCCTGAGATCACTTGACAGCTCGTTTGACACCCTAGCCCTGATGATTCAAGAACGTCCTGACTTCAAGACACTCGATCCGTCTGACATACTTGAGAGGCTCAACACACATGAGTTTTAGATTTCTGAGAAAAGAGACATCTACGGTCCCAACTATGGGTGAACTCATGCCTTGAAGGCAAAAGATGTCTCCTCATCTGAAGAAGAATCTGACAGCAGTTCTGATGATCCTGAAGACATTGGAAAGGAGCTTGCTATGCTTGTGAAGAAATTCCAAAAATTCACCAAGAAGAAAGGCTTCAGAAAGTCTTCACGATCAAGCTCAAGGAATGATGAAGCTTCTTCTCATGACTACAAGAAGAGAACATGCCACAAGTGCAAGAAACCTGGCCACTACATCTCTGAGTGTCCGCAGTGGGACAATGAGAACAACAACAAGAAGAAGAAGAGCAAGGAGTATGATTCTGACAACAAGAAGAAAAAGAAATACTCAAAGTCTTCTTCCAAGTCTTCCTCAAAGTCTTCATCACACAAGAAGAGCTCATCTAGCAAGGCTCGTGCGTTTATTGGCAAGGAAATGGATTCAGAGGAGGAGTCCGCTTCTGAGGAGGCGGAGGTGGAGTCTGAGGAGGAGTCCAATTCTAGCATTGCAAGTCTGGCTGCAGCATACATTGCCAAGTCCATCTTCAACATTGAAGATAATGACTTCATCACCGACACTGATGCAAATGACAAGGACTACTCCGCTCCCACCTACTGCTTCATGGCACGCGGTGCCAAGGTAAACACACGCACTACTCACTATCAAACATCCAGTGAAGATGACTCTGATTGTGGTTCCAAACCTAGCTACAAAACACTTGCTAAAATTGCAACTGAACAACAGAAAGCTATGGAACATATTCAAAAACTGTTAGATAAAAGCGATGACCTGTTAGACGCTGAAATGACTCGATCTCAGTCCTTAATTGAAGACATAAAAAATCTTCATGTTAAGTATGAGGAACTTGAAAGTCGTCATGAAACACTCTCAACAACTCATGAAAAGCTTTCCTATGATTATGTTCAAAGGAAGCAAGATCTTGAGAAATTGAGAGCGGCTCATGAAGATCTTTAAAAGGAAAACGAGTCACTTCGCGCCAAACAGATCAGTTCCGCTCAGGAAGGATTTGAACCACCATGTCTTAAATGCATTGAGTGTGACAATGCTACTTCTGTTACTGGATGTTCTACTGCTGCTACTATTGCAATATCTTCAACTGTTGATGTGGGAACTAACCCCTCTGCTGAGGATACCACTCCTATTGCTGATGAAAATGCTAGGTTGAAGACATTGCTTGAAACAGGGATGTACAAAAGTCTCAAAGGGCATCAGACACTATGTGATGTCCTCAAAAAGCAGATCCTGAACCGAAACCCTAGAAAAGAGGGTCTTGGGTTCAAAAGGAAATTGAATGCTGATGGCTCTTACTGGAAAGCTGAGCAGTACTCCAAAACCACATGGGATGCTGCAAAGGAACCCTCAGTGGATCCATCCACCCTGTCAGGCTTTAGTTGTGCTAATCCTATTGTTATTGATGAATCCTTTGATGCAAACTATAAACTGTTTAAGAATTAGAATGGTGAAGTGTTTGCCAGGTATATTGGTACTAACTGTAGGAATGGGCCACCTATGAAGAAAGTCTGGGTGCCAAAAAGGTTGCTGGAGAATCTTCCTGTGAATGTCATCATGACACCACAAGTGAAGAAGACAAACCCCAGACCACAAGCTTCATATGGTCCAAAGGCTTCATACAGACAAAGGACTCACCTGAGTCGCACTAATGCAAATGTTTTGCAGGGAAGCCATACTAAGGCCTATGAATATGAGCGTGTTTCATCAAACCGCCATGTTCATAAGACCAAGAACTACTCTACTTATTCTTATGAGTACTATTGTCCACCTGCAAGACTTTTTGCTAGGGCTCCAAAGCCAAAGTTCACAGATGCTGCACTTAGACTCATTGCTTCGAAGCCACCCTTGAAGATGTGGGTGGCTAAGAAAGCTTAACTCTCTTTTGCAGGGAAAGGTCTCTAGCTGGCAATCAAATTTGTTTGAAGCTATTGCTGGGGACCTTAAACATCTTCTAGGGTGCAAGATCAAATGCCCAAATGGTCTTATTATGTATTTTGTTCCTGAGTCGCTTGCTACTTGCCCTATCAGTCCTAACCTCGATCTAAGCTTTCATAATCCACTTGCTCGTCAAATGTTTATGCTTCACAATTCTCTTTGTGAAGCCTATCCCCCTAACTGCACTGTAGGGTACGACACCAACTACTTCAGAGTGGATTATTGATAGTGGGTGTACTAATAACATGACTGGCAAGCGAAGTCTTCTCATGGACTCAACCTGATGTCCATCTGACAAAAGTCACATCACATTTACTGACACTGGTAAAAGCAAGGTATTGGGTCTAGGTAGAGTTGCAATCTCAAGGGATCAACACATGGATAAAGTCATGCTTGTTGAATCCCTTGGTTTCAACTTAATGTCTGTCTCAATGCTTTGCAATTTAAACATGATTGTAATGTTTGTAAAATATCGTTACCTTGTTCTAATGGAATCTGACAAGTATCTAGTCTTTGAAGGGTATCGGAAAGATGATTTGTACGTGGTAGATTTCTCAGCAGGACCACAACTTGCCGTATGTCTTCTAGCAAAAGCTTATGAATGCTGGCTCTGGCATCGGAGGCTAGGGCATGCTGGCATGAGGAACCTGCACACCCTTGCAAGGAAGAAGCATGTCATAGGCATCGAGGGCGTCAAGTTCAAGAAGGATCACTTATGCGGTGCCTGTGAAGCAGGAAAGATGACGAGGGCCAAGCATCCCTCGAAGACAATCATGACAACGACTCAACCCTTCGAACTGCTCCACATGGACCTTTTCGGTCCCACTCATTACTCAACTCTTACTACTACTGCTTGTCTCTATGGATTTGTCATTGTTGATGATTATTCAAAATATACTTGGGTGCATATAATCCTCTACAAGACTGAAGTGCAGGATGTCTTCAGACGCTTCGCCAATCGAGCCATGAACAACTATGGCATCAAGATCAAGCACATCAGAAGTGACAATGGCACTGAATTCAAGAACACTAGCCTAGACACTTATCTTGATACTTTGGGCATCACACATGAATTCTCAGCTCCGCACACGCCGCAGCAGAATGGCGTCGTGGAACGCAAGAACAGAACACTTATTGAGATGGCCCGGACGATGCTTGATGAATACAAGACTCCAAGAAAGTTCTGGCCTGAAGCCATTGATACTGCATGCCATATCATCAACCGTGTTTATCTTCACAAGCTTCTGAACAAGACATCCTATGAGCTCCTTACTGGCAAGAAGCCAAATGTCAGTTACTCCAAAGTATTTGGTGTCAGGTGCTGGATCAAGGATCCACATCACACTTCAAAATTTGCACCAAAAGCACATGAAGGTTTTACGCTTGGATATGGAAAGGATTCGCACTCCTACAGAGTCTTCAACCTCTTTCACTATAAAGTGGTTGAAACTGTGGATGTGCGGTTCGATGAGACTAACGGCTCGCAAAGAGAGCACCTGCCAAATGTGCTAGATGAAGTTCCATCCAGTGAATCAATCAAACTTATGGGAACTAGAGAAATCATACCATCTGAAGCTCAGCCTGAAGAGGAACTTATCATCTCTGCATCTGATGAACCTGAAGACAACGCTCAGCCTGAAGACAATCCTTCTAACGATGACAATGATCAGCAAGAGCAAAATCTTCGTCCTGTTCATCCTCGTGTTGCAAATGAAGTACAGATTGAGAGAATAATTGATAGCATCAATGCACCAGGTCCACTCACTCGTTCAAGGGCACCACAGCTAGCAAATTTCTGTGGGCACTTTGCATTCGTCTCAATATCTGAACCCAAGAAAGTTGATGAAGCCTTCATGGAACCTGAATGGATTCAAGCTATGGAAGAAGAGCTTCAACAGTTTGAGCTGAATAATGTATGGGAACTGGTTAAGCGTCCTGATCCTCATAAGCACAATATAATAGGAACTAAATGGATATATCGTAACAAGCAAGATGAGCATGGTCAAGTTTTCAAAAACAAAGCTCGTCTTGTTGCTCAAGGATATACTCAAATTGAAGGGATTGACTTCAATGAAACATTTGCTCCTGTGGCTAGGCTTGAAGCTATACGCATACTGCTGGCGTATGCAAATCATCATAACATTCTTCTGTATCAAATGGATGTGAAGAGCGCTTTTCTCAATGGCAAGATTGAAGAAGAAGTGTATGTTGCACAACTGCCTGGCTTTGAAGATCCAAAACATCCTGACATGGTGTACAAGCTCAACAAGGCACTGTATGGCCTCAAACAAGCCCCTCGGGATTGGTATGACACACTCAAAGACTTCTTGAAGAGCAAAGGCTTCAAACCTGGTTCCCTCGATCCCACTCTCTTCACGAAGACATATGATGGTGAACTGTTTGTGTGCCAAATATATATGGATGACATTATCTTCGGCTGCACTAACCAGAAATACAGTGAAGAGTTTGGATATATGATGCAAGAGCAATATCAGATGTCCATGATGGGTGAGCTGAAGTTCTTCCTTGGTCTTCAAATACGTCAACAATGCAACGACATCTTCATATCTCAAGAGAAATACCTCAAAGATTGCCCGAAGAAATTTGGAATGCAAGACTGCAAAGGCTACATGACGCCAATGCCAGCCAAACATCATCTGGGTCCTGACAACAATGGTAAAGAGTTCGATCAAAAGGTATACCGCTCCATGATTGGTTGTTTGCTTTATTTATGTGCATCTAGGCAAGATATCATGCTTAGTGTTTGCATGTGTGCCCGGTTCCATGCGGCACCAAAGGAATCACATCACTTAGCTGTGAAGCGAATTCTTAGATATTTGTCTCACACCCCAACACTAGGATTATGGTATCCTAAGGGCTCAGAGTTTGATTTAGTTGGATTCTCGGATGCTGATTATGCTGGTGACAAGGTGGATTGCAAGTCTACATCAGGCACATGTCATTTTCTGGGACGATCACTTGTATGTTGGTCTCCAAAGAAGCAGAACTGTGTATCTCTCTCCACTGCTGAATCTGAATACATTGCTGCTGGATCTTGCTGCGCTCAGCTTCTATGGATGAAGCAAATACTCAAAGATTATGGCATCCATCTGAAGCAAGTACCACTCTACTGCGACAACGAAAGCGCCATCAAGATTGCCAACAACCCAGTTCAGCACTCGAAAACAAAGCACATTGAAATTCATCATCACTTTCTCACAGATCATGTTATGAAGGAAGATATTGATATCATACACGTCAACATTGAAGAGCAATTGGCAGATATCTTCACCAAGCCCTTGGATGAGAAGAGGTTTTGCAAGTTATGGTGTGAGCTAAATATCTTGGAATCCTCAACTGTCCTGTGATCAGGCACACATCCTAACACTTAAGCATGTTGATGACTTAGATGTGCAACACACGAAGTAAAGTATATCTTCAATCAATGAAGACTTACATTCTGAGTGTGAATATATTAACGTGGAATTTGACTTCGGAGTGCCACGATAATTGTGCGCCGTGTCTGGGTCTAATACTTCCTATACGGTGGGTAACACCACCACCAAAATTCTTCCCCTTGAAGTGTTTTTTCTCATGGCGTTACATTTGCAAAGTCTTCGCATTTTGTTTGTCTTCACTATTAACATGGCCTCATGTTTATCTTCAATTTGGTTTTTGTCCTCTACAACATTCACTTATAGCTATGTCTTCACGTTGAATTTTTTATATAAGTGAATGTGATCGGACCCTAACCCCTCTATGCTTCTATCTTAAGTCTATCTATCCAAATCATATGCATTCTATTGACACTGTCAAAATGTCTTCTATGCATCCTTGTCAGTAGAAGACACAGAGACAAACATTAATCCGTTTTCAATGCTAAATCCTTTCACCTGAAACCCGGAGAAGTGGGAACGACCACCCGACAATCCAGGCGTGCGTGGGAACGTGGAACAACCTCCGATGTGTTGCATGATAGCCACATGTCCTTCAGATGCAAATCGCTAGGGGCACCTGTGTAATAACACTGTGCCATCCCTATCCCTACAAAAACACGCTTTACCACAGTCATTATCCCTTCTTCCACTCTCGCACAAACCCTAGCGCCACCGCTAGCACTCGACGATGCCGGCGATGAAGCGCTTAGCTGCCGCGACCTCAACGATGCCGTCTTCACGCTGACCGCGGACATTGTCTTCTCCGCCGTCGCCGTAGGTGTCCTCCGTCGCCAAGTTAGGGCACAAAAGATCGAACTGCTCGGCCTCCTCTCCCACTTCGTCTAGTAGTTCTTCGTGTGGTAAATAAAACCTCCTTTTTACAGCCCCTTTGATCCTATAGATTCATCATTTTCAACCACAAGCAGTTTCTAGTCACACAAGTTGGATCTATCTTATACTGCATCTCATAATATGCCTAGTATACTCACTTATGCCTCACAAAGTAGTTAGATTCCTCACTTGTACTTATTCGTGGATTCGTACAAATCTGGAACCAACTCTCTATCTATAAGTGAATGTCTTCGCACTATGAGGTCAATGTCTTCAAAACTGATTTATCTTCAAAATCTTCTGAGAATGCATATGACCTCTTCCCCTTCCCGCGCACCTTTAATGCTGTCACAGGTACATGTCCGTGGGAGAATCCCTTGGTTCTCATAGTCTGCATTCATTTGCAGAATTCTTACAGCATCATATAAATTCTCCTGAAGCCAGTTCCTGTCTGACCAGTAGACGGAAGACTTTGACAGTGTTGAAGCCTTTCAGTTTAAACTTCATGGCACCAGAAAAATCTGCAAGGAAGGGTGGCAGACAGCGTCGTGGCAACACGTCAAGAGATTTGCCTCCTGACCTCTATGAGCTATACAAGACAGATCCAGAGGAGGACTACAATCAGCGAAAAACTCGAATCCAATGGATTCAAAGATATTGGGCAGAATAGTGGTTCAAGTACAGGTTCGTGACCCAGGAGTATGCTGAGAAGAATGCCATCAAACAACCATGGGGAGACATTCTATATAGAAATCTTCAACCCAGGTCCAGAGCTGAAGCCATTGAATAAGGCTTCTATCCTTGCATGGTCCGTGGACCACAGCCTGCAGATGCAGACCCATCTTCATTACTGTGGTGTCGCGACGATAATCTGTTCAAGCGCAACTTCCAATTTGCAAGAATTCGGCCAAAGAAAACAAGAAGTCACGGGGATTAGACTTCAATCCAGGCCCCTCTTCTCCTCGTGCCGATGGCACACGCGAAGCTGAACCCAATCTTGTTGGGCCCTTCTACAACCTAGAAGGTCTCATCACTCATATTATGGTTCAAGGGACAACCGTGGATGAACCTGCAGACGACGCTGACTCTGACGAAGCGCCTGCACCACCGAAGCCAAAGAAGCTGAAGAAACCTCAAGCTTCGAAGCCTTCCCCAGCACCAAAGGCCTCATGGCCGAAGCCGCTGGCCACTGCACCTCCTGAACACAGTGTGCAGTCTGAAGATTTGTCACGCATCTCCAAGCCCTCCAAAGTGAAGATGCCCTTGCAACCCACTAGCCAAGCACTGACCGCTGCTGCTATTCTGCGCAATGACGCCATTGATTTGTCCAGCGACGACGATCTTGGCGATGATGCTCTTGAGCAGTTGATCAAGAGCAAGGAAGAGGCGGAAATATTCAATGACCTTCCTCTCTTTGATGTTGAAATCATCAACACATTCATTGATGAGTGGTTTGACAGCCCAAATGTCAGCTTTGATGATCTTCAGCTTCCGATTGGCCTGAGTGTTGCCTTCCACGGAGCCATTGCTGCTGAGCTGGCTCTAGCTCAGAAGATTGTTGAACTGAAGCATATGATCGATTATGAAAAAGCTCAGTTCAAGAAGGACATGGCCATCCTCAACGTTGAAGACATTCAGAACTTCCAGACCATGATGCATGAGCTTAAGGAAGCATTCGGAACCAAACACGAAGAAGCAAAAGGTTCTCGTGAGCGCATGAAGGATCTTGCCGCTAAATGTGTCCAAGGATACAATGAGGCTGAAAAGCGCAAGGCCTTGGGGTGACCAGGGATCGACCCCCGAATGGCGGCCAAGAAGAAGAAGAAGCTAGCTGTGGCAGAACCTGAAGCACCAAGGCAGGAAGTACATCCAATTGTCTTCCCAGCCAGTATGACAGGCTCGAAGCCTAAGGTCCCCACAGTGGCTTCAGAACTGAAGAAAACAAGGGCTGCTAAAGCTGAAGCCAGAAAGCCCAAAACCAAGGGCACTACTGATGATGCTCCTCCAACCAAGAAACGCAAAACCAAGAAGAAAGATCGAGCTGCTCCCATAGAGCCCCTTAATGTCGAGCCAATCTCAGTGGCTCTTCCTGCGTCTGAACATCAAGAGCGCCAGTTGATAGTTCATGAGCCTGCTTCCATAGAGGCTCCTGAAGCTGAAGACAATCCAGATGTTGACCCCACCGCAGCTGAAGACATTTGTCCTCACGACAATGTTGAAGATGATGAAGTCCTTCCTCAGATCGAGAACCAGTTGGTATCATCGCCTGTGCTCACGCACAGCGAACTCATCAGCATTGGTCGTCCTCTGACGCCAACTGCTCAGGATGCATCGTGGGCCGATCACCCACAACGACAAGACACCCCAAGCTCTCCCCAACCGCAAGCTACCTCACCAGTGCAAGATGACGATGACTTTGAGGCCCACACTCCATCTCCACAAGCGTCGCCAGCATTACGCGGGCTTCACAAAGGACCAAGGCCCCAAGTCACTCCCACTGTGCACGTGTCTGAATCTGAAGCCAAAATGGCTGAAGATATTCCGACTGCATCAGCCGATGAAGAAGAAGACCAAGAGTTGAACGAGAAAGAGTTGCCACACTCCCGTCCCACCAAGATGTTGTTCTCGAGGAGAACATAACCGACCCTCCAGCTCCTGAAGTGGAGGTGAACAATCCTGAGGCAACCACCAATATCAACACTGAAGCCAATGACGTGGTCATGGCTGAAGCTAATGTGGCACCTGAAGCTACTGCGGTGCCAGAAGTCCAAGCACCTGAAGCAAATGTGGCCCCTTAAGCCCATGATGACAATGCCAATGCTCCTGTCCCCCCACCAAGACCTCATACAATGGAGCTGGCATTTGATCGTCGTCAGCCTGTTATGGTCCGATGGCCCACTCTGACTCCTCCACCTGCTGCGGGTCCACAATTTGAGTATCATGTCGAGCACAGACCTCAAGTCCAAAAACCCAAGCCAAGACTTCCACGATTCCCAAGCACTGCCACTTCACCTGGGGTCTTCAATGTGAATGGCTTTGTGGCACATAATACCTTCTTCAACAGCTCCAATAACCCTTATACCAGACCTAACATTTCCTCAGATCAGTTCTGGAGCTATAAGTAGTGCAGCTACTATTCCTGCGTCCTATACAATCAAGGGCGCATATTTCCACATATGCGCCTAGACTCTGAAGCTATAGCTGGCCTGCCCTGCCTTGAAGAAGCGTTAGATTGCTTCAGAGATGCTGGACGGCTGCAGTTTGTCATAGATAAGGAGCACTGGAATGAAGAGCTTCTACTACAGTTCTATGCAACTCTCCACATTCGAGGCTACAACAGAGATCCAAAGTCTTGGGTCCTTGAGTGGATGACAGGCAATGTCCATCATGAAGCTAAAGCTCTTGATATCATTGAGCTCACAGGCCTACCCACTCCTGGTGAATACTATGAACCAGGTTGTCAACAACACCAAAATGCCTTGGAAAGCATCTTTCAGAAGCCAGAACCCAACATGAGTCAAATGCTGAGCATGATGAAGCCTCTGCCTCATGATGCTGAATACCCATCTGAGTTCTTTGTTGAAGACCTAGAGTACCTGCCTCGCACCATTTACCATATCATCAGGAAGACTCTATGGCCTGTCAAAGGACACTCATCTGCAGCGAAGCTTGAAGGAGCAATGAAGACTTTGGTTTTCTATATTTTCAATGGCATCAACTTCAATGCTCAAGACTTCTTCATTAGGCAGTTGGCTGCATCTAGCTCCGACATTTTTGGGTTGAAATTCTATGCTCCATGGGTCATGCGTCTTATCAAGCGTCACTCAGCCTTCAACTATCAGCCGTCTGCGCGCAATCATCTTATATTCTTGCTCGAGGTTGATCTGTTAGTTGAAGCTATTTACCCAGAGCCTGCTAAGGATCCCATTTATCTTCACAATGTTGATCACCAAAGCTTCACCCATCCCATTGAAGGAGTTCTAGCAGTTTCTCGTGTTTATCCCCTTGCTGGAAGCACACGTGCCCCTCGCGCTCAAACTGGCGCCGCTGGTAGCACCATCGCGCAAAGGCCTCGAAGACGATCTGGTGTCCTAAATGACTGAGAGCTTCTCGTCGCGCTGCATCAGAAACAGGACAAACATCATGACTGGCTTAAGCGTCAGATGCAAAGCCTCTTGGTGGATGTCAACTGCATTCGCAATCTTGCCACCAAGAATGCCTTTGTCACTCATGAAACCTGTCGGAGGTCATGGAAGAGATTGACCCTACTTAGTGCTGAAGCTGATCTGCAAGACGATGGCTTCACCGAACGGTTCAAGTTTGACTCAACTCCTCCCAGAAATGCTCACTTGCGTCGGACTCCCTCACTTGAAGACTCTGACTACTCGTCCTCAGCTGTGACCATAAATGCCAAAGTCATCGATGACCAAGATGATGCAACTTCACCTCCTCCAACTTCAACGCGTGTTGACACTGCACCAAGTTCCTCTGCACCACCGGACGTCAACGACGACCCTGCTGCCTCGCCTGCACCTCACGGGAACGAGTAGGCGCTCTATGTCTTCAAACCTTTTTGGTCCTCACCGATAAAAGGGGGAGAAGCATATGAGTTGATAGTCTTCAAGCGGGTCCATATGGGTGGTTGCTTTACTTTTTTCTACTTTTGCCAAGTGCTTACAATTCTCGTTTTTGATACATTTGGTTCTTTGAGTTGTAACACTTAAACTCGATGGTCGTCTGCTACTTATTAGCAATTCTGTGATGCGATGATAAATTCCGCATGTGCGATGATAAATTCCGCACTTAGATCATTTTGCAGATGTCCATTTTCCATTACGCATGTCATTATCTTCGTTACATCATATCATGCATGATGAATTGTCATCATAGGTTGAAGAGGATCTCCACAAGTACAACCTGCCATGTGCATTTGCATTCCAAAAGCAAATTACTTATATGCACATCTTCAGGGGGAGACCTTGCAACTTATGAAGACAATACCCTATCCTTTACAATTTCACATATTTTATTCCCCATTGAAAACTTCAACCAGTTTGTCATCAATCACCAAAAAGGGGGAGATTGTAAGTGCATCTAGTGCCACCCCTAGTTGGTTTTGGAGTATTGACGACAAACCTGGTTGAGGGACTAATGTGTTTGTGAGAATTGCAGGATAACACAGGTAGAAGTCCCTCATTGATTCGGTTTTCCTACTAGAGATGACCCCTAAAAATGTATGAAGACATTGAAGTCAAAGGTGGTATGTGAAGACAGTCACATTGAAGACTATGACAAGAGAAGACATCGAGTGAAGACTATGGAGCGCGAAGACTTAGTTGTTTCGTCGTTCTTTTTCTTCTTTGTTGAGTCATAGGAGCCACCATACAGTTAAGTGGGGTCCAAGTGAACCAGTCAGAATGACTGAAGTGATGCTTAACCAAAATGCTCTGTCTTCGAGCGAAGACAATGAGAGCAAATCTTATCCAGAGTTGGGTAAGTCAGGTTTGCTTGTAGCCCAAGTAAAGTTGATGTGTGTGTTTGAAATCTGATCGTTGGAACACGTGTCAGTTCCTTAGTAACCCAGGGTCATTTCGGACAAATCAGGTCGGGTTTCCTAGTGGCTATAAATAGCCCACCCCCTACAACCATAAATGGTTGGCTTCTCAGAGTACAGCCATAAACGGTTGGCTGCTCGGAGTTAGTGCACGACTTTTGTCATTTGAGAGCAACCCACCTCGAAGCCTTTGACAGAGAATTCCTTGCGAGGATAAAGCCCTAAACACCCAGAGCCAAAGAGTGTTAGGCATCACTTAAGTCTTCCTGTCTGTGTGATCTGAAGACTTATTACACTTGAGGGCTGTGAATCCTCCAACCGGTTAGGCGTCGCGTTCTGAGCATCCAAGAGTCATTGTGGATCACCGGTGAATGAAGTCTGTGAAGGTTTGGAAGTCTACCTTGAAGACTTACCAGAGTGATTGGGCGAGGACTGGGTGTCCTTAGCTCAAGGGGAATAAGGTGAAGACGCGGTCTTCTGAGTTGAATGTCAGCCTCCCTAACTAGACATACAGTTGTCACAGCAACTGGAACTGGTCCAACAAATCATTGTCTTCAATGAGTCACTGGTTTCATCCTTCCCATTCCTTTATTTACTGTTGGCCCTGGTGAAGTCATTGTATGATTGCATTATCTTTTGTCTTCACTGAGTGACTGCCTGTTCTGATTGGCTTCACACTATCTTCCTACCTGATCTATACTACCTAGCTGCTATTAGTCATTGTGCTTTCACTTCATTGAATACTTGACTATGGCTTACTTAGTGTAGTCTACCTTCCGCTGCATGGTGATAGGTTTATTTCTATCGTTTGTCTTCGAAACTTCCATGTTTTGAAGACTTTCATAAAAATCACCTATTCACCCCCCTCTAGTGGATCACTAGCACTTTCAGGAAGAACCAGCCGCAGCAGGGAGGAGGGCTCGCCGGAGAGGTACCCCACTATCTATCTTAGAGTTCAGGGTGGGGGCGATGGTCGCCGGCGGTGGTGGGGCGGTGGGATCGCCGGAGAAAAAGCTCGACACGGGGGGGGGGGGGCTAGAGGGATGGCTGGGGCGGCGGACCGACAGTGGGGAGTATTTTTGGGGCGGGCGGGGCGGCGCACCGCCGGCCGCGGGCAGCGGGGGGCGGCTGTTTTGCCGGTGGTGGCTGACGGATCAGGGGGGTGGAGGTTGAAGATGAACTGCAGGCCCTTGATTTGATATCCAATGGCTGCAAAATTGACTGACCAGAGATGAAAAAGTAAGTCGACTGACGTGTAGCCTCGCCTCTAGTGCGTTCAGTTTCGACTGTAAAATTCAATTTCAACAGCAAAATTCAGTTTCAACAGTTAAGTTCAGTTTCGACAGTTAAATTCAGAGATGAACGGCTGATGTATTTTACATCTAGCACTTTGTGGTTATGTATTTTACGTCATCTATTGGAGATGCTATTAGAATTCCACTCAGGTTAACATTGTCTCTCTTGTCCTGCTTCAGCCTTGGCGTCGTACAACTCACCGGAGCTGCTCCAATGATGAAACGCTCCATCACAGCAGAACAATACCTCGGGCTCCATCTCCAGATGCCAAAGATCTTCTTCCCCTCCTCCGACAGCCAAGTCAGTCGGAGCATCCTCACCGGCCAACCCAATCACGCTGAGATCGACATGGCTTCGCCAAAGAGGTTGTACACTTGTTGCATCTCTTTTTTACTCTACATGTTATATATATTGTCCACGAAGTAACGTGAAATATGATTATTTTATCCTACTATATCACAAGCAGTGAGGTACCAGGAAACTTTGCTATCCGTGATGGACTCTCTTGAATGCCATCATTATTTATCTCTGCGCGTTTGAGCTATGCATTTGTCGATGGCTCTGGGAGCTGAGCTAGTAGGGCAGTGGCCTGGGTCCAAAGTAATAGAAGTAGTACAAAAACATTTTTTTAGTGTAGGATTTTCCTTGCTCAATCCTGCTTATTAGAATCGCCAGTGCTTGAAAGGAAAAGTGAATGAAAAACATAGGAATTGGAAAGTTTCCTATGGTACTACTTTTTACGAATTTGGTGCAAAGAAATGGAGCAAAGGAAAACTGTAGGATTTGTTCCTTTAGTGTCTCCTTGAAAGAAAAACCGTAGGCATTTTAATTTCCACTTGCCCTCCTTTTCAAATTCCTATTCATGAAGCACAAGACTAAGAGATAGTAGCATAATAGCATTATAACCGTACATTTTCTTGTTGTTTGACTTAATCTCACCATGCTTCTTTCCATCCTGTGTTCTTCCAATTCTTGTGAACCAAACACCCAGATTGGCAGAAATCCCGTGGTTTTAAATTCTCTGTTTTGCACATGCATTCCTGTTGTATTCCTATCTATTTCCTATCCCTGCATTGTTAGAACCCTCAAATTCAAACAAGCCCTTGCACAATTACTTCTGTTATAGATATGTGTCAAAGAAAACCTTGTGTGGTTTGTCTTGCTCCTGCGGTGTTGTGTTCCACCCTAGCTCAGCTGCTCCAACGACGGAAGGGTTCACCACAGCAGGGATCCGCTCTCCAGACTGTCTTTCTCCGCCTCAGATCTTCTCCTCCACTGTCGGCAGCCACGACAACTGCATTACCATCATCAACTGAGCAGATGACCTTGAGGACTACACGGGTCCGCATGTCAGGACCCCGATTCCAAGTCACATCGATCTAGCCGGTAACACCTCATATCATTTTGCGGCCTCACGCATGGTATCCCACGGGTGTCGCCTTACCATGGCCCGGGACCGTTTGCGCCTTTTGGCTCACGTATATGATAGTGTCGCTAGCATCCATATGACAGAGAACCCGGGCCGACATGGCTAGTCGTGAACCCAAAGCGGCACAGACCTATGGAGACAGGCATACATGAATCACATCAAGCATGTCGGTCATCAGCGAGTGATTCCGGGCTGTAGCACTGGGCTAACAGGACTCCGGATGTCACCGCGTGACATTTCCCCGAAGGGACAGACATAGGAACGACGTGAAACACATGCCGGCCAGTCAAGTGTCCTGAGCAGTAGTGCTGGGCTAGCAGGACTCCAGTGAACCGGGCTGTAGCGGACTACTATGGCTCAAGGAACACTAGACTACATTTCCCCATAAGAAAGGCTGCCAAGGATAAACAACTAGATTGTCGGATCCCACTCGTACCAAGCATTTCAATCATACACACAATATGCCCGATATGAGTACATACAACATGGCATCACAACAAAACTCTACAACTCAAGTACTTTATTTAAAGGCTCTAGAGAGCCATACATAACATGTTCATACAGATAGGGGTCACATGACCCGACACTCAAGTCATACAATCATACAAGCACAAGCAGAAGCAGCTAGTCTGAGTACAGACACTAGAAAGAAAGAAGGCTTCTCGAAGCCTAATTATCTACATAGGGCCCTCCATGGCCAGGATCACCACCTGGGTGGCTAGTCACTCGTCGACATCAAGGTCTACACAAAACCCATCGGAGGGGGCGGTGTTGTCGTCTGAAAACAATAAATAAGCAAACATGAGTACAAGGTACTCAGCAAGTCTTACATCAGAACCTACTATACATGCTCATTCTCAAGAAGGTGGTGGGGTTATTGCAGCAAGCCAGCTTTGACTCTTGGCTAAGCTATCCTACAGGACTCCACTAGTAGAATAGTTTTCGCACACGAGTCCACTACTCACCAACACAATACTCCACCGGGGATCCTCTCTCGTCATCCTATGAGAGGGCCATCCTCGGTACTCACACTTATCTTGAGTCTTTTATTAGTACACATTAACTTGTCTATGAACTGTATAGGCAACCAAGTAGTCATTTACCGCGGACGCGGCTATTCGAATAGTTTTATACCCTGCAGGGGTGTACTTCGTCACACATGTTTCCACCACTTAGCGTCTGCACACGACATGTGCTCGGCAGACTTCAAGCAAAAACCGACGTGGGTGTAGACCACAACCTGACTAACCGCGCAAGTCTCTAGTCCAGGTTTATCGCCGATTCAGGTTCCATCCGCAAGGAAATCCGGCCGGGGTGTCCTCAACGGCCCCAAACGATGTGTACAGGGTCCCGAGACGCCAAACGGGCGCCCGACATACCCGCCCACAGTGTATCTACCGCATCATAGCCCACCCCTAGGGTCAGCGCTACGCACGGCCGCCAACACATAACCTACAAACACCAGAAACTAGTTGCAACTCCTGGACAGAGGGCAAGAGGGGTCAGTAAGTCGAGCGGGGTCGTATTTAAGGGCCCAATGTGTGGTAGTAGCTGAGTCTTAAATCACGCATACAGATCTCATTTCTTATGGACGGTCTCAATGAAACAACCCACCATGTACTCCTACATGGCCTCTCATCGATACCTTTACCAAAACATGTTCAACACATCCCTCACATTACCGACATAAACATTTCACTCTAGTCCATCACCCAGATGAACCAGACCAGACGCAACTCTAAGCATAGCAGGCATAGCAAGGTAGGAATCGCAAACATGGCTCAATCAACTCCTACACATGCTAGTGGGTTTCATCTAGTTACTGTGGCAATGACAGGTCATGCAGAGGATAAGGGTTCAACTATCGTAGCACACAGCAGTTTGAATCGCGTTGTCTTAATGCAGTAAATGAGAGCAGAAGCGAGAACATGGGTTTGTATCGGAATGATCAATGGTTGCTTGCCTGTTGTAGAGGTAGTTGGGTACTGCCCTTCAGACGGATACTCGGGGTTATCCTCAGAGGCAGAACCTACCACGAAAGACACACCGAACATAATCAATACATGGCAATATGCAACAATATGATGCATGCTATGACATGGCAAGATGAAAGTGTCTTGGCCTAATGCAAGCTAAAACAGAAGGAGATGAGCTCATTTGAATCAAAGATTCAAATATTAGTTCATTAAACATGGCCTTATTAGTGCATTACCTTATTCTGCTTAAACAGCAAGGTTAACTTATTTTGTCATGCATGAAACCATTACACATGGATAGATTGAATTTTTCTGATCATTTTTCATATATAAATCTTTGCATTTGGAGCTATGGTTGATTTTCTATGATTTTTAGAAGTTTTGGATATTTTCTGGAATTCTCTATATAAAAATAAATCCAGAAATTAGTTATTGCGTCAGCAGTGCGTCAAGGTGACGTCAGTGGTCTACGGGGACGTCCAGGTCAACCTAACCAGTGGGTCCCGCGTGTCAGCAGTTATTTAAACTAACTAAATTTAGTTAAAATTAATCTGGGTTAATTAGCAAAGGGGGGCCCACTTGTCATAGACGCAGGGAAGTCAACCTGGGCCCACCCAGGGGTCAAACAAAGTCAAACTCATCGGCGTTTAGCCGCCGGCGAGGCCAGATGCGGCGGAGGGCTGCGGGTTTCGTGCTCCGGCAACCAAAACGACGGCAGAGAGCATCTACGCATAGCTGGGAGCAAGCCGCATCGAGTGGTGGTAGTGGGTGGAGCTAGGGTGGCCGGAAACATCGCCGGCGACGACCTTGGCGGCCGCCAGAGTTTGGGCGAGGCCGAAACCGAGGCTGCAGGGCACGGCGAGGCGCGTGGAATGGTGCTACGGGCTCCTGCAGGTGCGATGAGTGCGTTGGTCGCAATGGTGTGGCCGGTGGGTGGCCGGAGACACGTCGGCGACGAGCTTGGCGGTGGCGGGTGCTCGGGTGAGCGTGGTACAGTGCACACGGTGCAGGAGGGGGTTAATGGAGAGGGCGAGGATGGAGCTGGGCTCACGGCGGTCACGTAGAAATGGACGGCGCTGTCGGGGACGAGCTGATGCAGTGGCAACGACAAAGAGGATCTCCGGCGATGGCGGAGTCGGGCGAGGTTGTTGCAGAGGCTGCGGGGCAAGCGAGCGCTCGGGGCTCGGCTTGCTCGACGGAGTGGAGGGCGGCGGTGCTTCTGGACACGGTGGCTCGGCGCGGGGACGATGGAGGGCGCGACTACGGTGGTGAGACGGCGGCAGGTGCGTCGGCCATGGTGCGAGAGAGCGAGGGGGAGAGGCAGGGGGCGAGTGAGGTGTCCGCGGGGTCGGGGCGGCGACGTGGAGCCTATCCAGCGTCCAGACGCGTGACGCGGCAAGCTGCTGGCGCCGTGGCGAGCTCGCGCCCGCCGGCGTCAGCTCTCTGCCTGCCTGACGGGGACGAAGCAGCTGGCTGGCATGGGCCAGCACAGCGCTGGGCCGCCGGGTGGGCCGGCTGATGGGCTGCGGCCAGGTAAGTTCTCTCCCTCTCTTTAAATTTCTGTTTTTCTATTTTTATTTATTCTGTAACTTTAGGGCTTTATTAGAAATACTAAAACGTTTCCAAAAATCCTGAAAATAATTGTGGGATCTGTTTAGAATATTTCCAACAGCCCACACTTATTTCCAGAATTATTTGAGCATTTAAATTATTTTATAGCATTTAAATGCCCAAATTCAAATACTTATGATTTAATTTAATGACCTTCTGTTGACCTAGAAAATTGTGCACCAATTTTGCCAGAGGTTCTAACCCAAGACAAAGAGAGTGAACTTTTTAGAAGGGCATTTCAGGTTCATTGAAAATAAATTTTGTAAACCCTAGTTGTTTCCAGGGGGTGCTGGGGGTTCTGTCTTCCCCATTTCAAATTTAAGAGGAATTTAAACATGATGCACACTCTAATGCTTGAACTAGCTAGGGTGTGACACCGCAAGAGAGGTCGCACTCTTCCGTGTCTGCTTACGTTATGCATCGCTTAATATGATGATATGCTACTTTATCGTCGTGTTCACCTATTAGACTCCGAGTCAGGTCCAAACATATGCTGAAACATGAGTTTTTAAATGGTTGTGGAGTACATATTGGGGCAGCAATCAGTACTATCTGTCTACTATCTGGTTAATCTCGGGTGTCTACTATGAGTTTCATGTTGGGTGCAAACAAACATTAAAGGAGCCATTATCTATATTTTTTAACTAAAGCTATTATCTGCCTGCTACAATTGGTTTTCGGTCTATCCACTGTTTGCTACCATCACTCTGGATTTGTGCATGCACTCCTTACATAATCTCACTATGTTTTATTCCAATGCATGTGAGTTATTGTACGCAATGGAACTGAACATGTAGAGCAAAAGAGACGAGGCTTGTGTGACAATAAAATTTCATGCATACGTCACTCTATGCTGGGCACAAAGGCAGCCCCTCCACCCATTTCGTATCGTAATCAAGAGGAAGATAACTGTTCTGATGGGGATTCAGAAGCATAAGACCACTCCTATTTACTCCATGAGGTCTTCGCTCTAACTTGGCATGCTGATGTTGGTAATATCATGCATATGGTGCCTTGCATTGCTTACTGTATACATCAAAGATGTCATCTGCTTAGTTTAGACATGCTTTATGTCAATGCCATCTGTTTAGTTTCTTTATCGTATATGTGAATCATGCAATGCCATCTTGTTTGGCCAGGCATCATATATGTAAATTTTGCAATGCCACCCTAGTTAGCCAGTCCTCTTATATGTGAATTATATCATGACATCATTTTTTATTATGTGTTAAATTTGTCAACAAGTTTAGTACATTCAATTACTCTTCCTGTGCATCAGCCATTCGGCACGGTCATGGAAAAATCTAGAGTGGAAACAAGGTCTTCAGAGTAGACAATGCTATCTGATGAAGTGCATGTCTTGCTGGTTATAGATAGCTCCTCAAAGGAGGATTCAGAGACAGATGACTAGTCCTATTCCCCCCCCGAGGTGCATGCTCTAACTTGGCAGGGTTATGTTGCTCATATCGTGCGTATGGTATCTTGCATTGCTATGTCATTTTCTTAGTTTAGACATGCTTTGTGTGAATGCCACCTGTTTAGTGTCTAATTACCATATATGTGAATTATGCAATACCATCTTGTTGCAAGACATTATATATGTGAATTATGCAATGCTATCTTGTTGCAAGGCATTATATATGTGAATTATGCAATGCCATGTTGTTTAGCCAAGCGTCATATATGTGAATTATATCATGCTGTCCTTTTTTGTATTTCTCATTGCTTTTGTCGACAATTTTTGTATATTCAACTGCTCTTCCTGTGCATCAGCCATTTGAATTGGTGATGGAGAAATATGGAGTGAAAACAAGGTCTTCAGATCAGACAATGCTACCTGCTGAAGCAGATATCTTGCTGGTTACAGATAGCTCTTCAGAGGAGGATTCAGAGGCCGATGACCAGTCCTATTATCCCCCTGAGGTGTATGCTCAAACTTGGCAGGGTTATATTACTCATATCATGCATATGTTGTATTGCAATGCTTAGTTTTTACATCATATACATGATATTGAATGCCATCTCCTTAGTTGACACATCATATATGCGATTGCCCTGTGCTCACTTCCTTAGTATATAAATCATATATTTGAATTATATCATGCCATGATGTTTACATAGATAGCATGTATCTGAATTATGGCATGCCAACCCATTTTCTAAAGACATAATATAGTTATATCATCTCATCCTGTTTACATAGTCATCATATTTTGAATTATGTCATTCTATCCATGAATTATATCATGCCATCATGTTTCCATCGACGGCATGTTTGTGATTTATGGCATGCCAACCACTTTAATAGACACATCGTATAGTTATATCATGTCATCCTGTTTACATAGTCATCATATTTTGAAGTATGTCATTCTATCCTGTTTAGTTAGCCATCATACATGTGAAATTGTGTCATGCTATCCTGTTTAATTAGCCATCATATATGTGAAATTATGTCCTGCTATTCTGTTTGGTTAGACCACATAAATGTGAATTATTTCATGCCCTGTTTTCTTCCCTACTATCCATTGCACCTGTCTATCTTACAATGTTCATACATTCAATTACTTTTTTTGTTTATCAACCATTTCAATTGGAGGGGGTGATGGCAGTATCTTTGGGAGCAAAAACACGGTCTTCAGAAAAGATTGTGCTACCTGTCGATGGAGATAGCCCCACCACACATAACCAGACTCACGCAGATTGTACCCCTACCCAGTTGGACAGAGAACCAGCTACGCCCCTTCTAACCCCAACCCCAGCAGATAGTAACCTTGTTCCCGTTGACACAGCACCGTCTCCACCACAGAGCACCCAAACATGAGCAGTTAGTAAGGCAACTTCAATGCCCAAAGCACGAGGACCACCACTCCGAACCCCAAGTCAACGCTTAAAGCAGAAGAAGAATTGTTCTCAGGTTAGGTTCTGTAGCTATGGTTCATACTACTTTGCTCTTGCATCACTGTATTTACTCATACCAACTAATTTCAAATTTGAAGGATGCAATTGCAATTCCAATGGCGCAACAGGTATGTTTTAAACCTCATTCTTTAACATGTTTGCTGTTGTAACTTGCTCTATGTTGATTTCAGTTTCAATTGAATAAACAGTTATGTTCTAATGCCATGCACATTACAAGTGTTGTTATTTATGTGTAGTTTCCCACACTTATATTCTGTCTATGCTGCTTTGTCTTAAATAGATATGATTCGAACTGTATCTATCTTGATTTGGCAACATAAACTAGAATGATATAGACCATACAGTGACCATACTACATATATATATATATGTTTGTTTCATGCTATTATCCTGTCCACCTTACTACTGAATTGGTTTACCAAAATGAGTTTCATATACTACATTGTAAACCTGTGATGTGTTTGTTTGTTTCTCTTTTAGAATGCGGATAAAATATTGGAGAAGAGTACCCCGTTATGCAATGGTAAAGGAACTAATGCAGATAAGGTTCAAGATAGTGAGACATCCCTGTTGGTCTCCAAGAAAGCTGATAAAAACTATATTAAAGATACTGAGACAACCCCAAAGTCCTGTCTTGATGTAGTGTTTGAGTTATTGGCTACTACTGCTGGCACCAGCTCTTCGAACTCGCTGCATGAATCAATTCGGCTTCTTGAGTCTCAACTTCAAGTTGAAAGACATCAATCAGATGTTATGCGACAGGAAGACGAAGGACTGAGGAAGTCCCTGCAGAATTCAGATGCATACTTTCTGGTGCAACAGCAAGTGCTGGAGGATTTAAGCGCCAAACAAGAGAAAGTTAATAAACTTGCCAAGCATCTTGCCAGCATTATGGGTACCCAGGATATTGTTTCTTGATCTCTTCTGAAGTGGTTTCAGTTCTGGAGTTGTTTTGCTGCGGCGTTTATATGCTGCTTTGTTCCCTATATTTGCACTGGTGGCAAACTTTGATGCCCAGTGGATATAATATGTGTAATAGCCGGGATAGCCTAGCGTAAGTTGCTTGCTAATTTATTTCCTTATTGTCTTGTTTATTTGTTTTCTTGTAGTCAGTGCAGTTCTTTTTCCGCGGTTTGCTAGTGGCCGCAATAACCTTTTTTTTAAACTAGGCCACAATAACCATGGGCTACATATTTACTGTAGTTAACATGGGCCTCCTACATGCCTTAGAAACAATGGGCCTTCTACCGGGTGTACAAACAATGAGCCTTATACGGGTCGTAGACACAATGGGCCTTCTACGATTCGTATCATCAATGGGCCTTCTCCGGGCCGTATGATCGGTTGGCCAAACATGGGCCAATAATAGACCACATTATGGTTGTAAATGGGCTAGAGTTGAAATCGTCCGTTCATGGGCCGACCATAACAGGCCATAGTTTATCGACTGTATTTGATGACGCTATGAAAACGGCTCAACGTATTAACGGGCCACAAACGGGCCGACTATAACCACAGGCTGAATTTTGCCCACAAGCAGAAAATGACAGTAACGGGTCGTAAGTAAACGAATACTGGAAATGAGCCCAAGAATAAATGGGCCATGAGAAGGCCGAAAGATAACATGGGCTGGAAATGACCCAACGGAATAATGGGCCGTTAATGGGTATAAAGTGATACACTGTTCATTACGGGCCAGTTTCACCACGTGTCGTTAATGGGCCGAGGGTTACTAAGGGCCTCATATGGGCCGAAAGACGTCATGGGCTATACATGGGCCGAAAGTTAAAACAGGCTGGAATTACATTGGACGGCCCAGATTATGCTACTGGGCCTAATTCAGATAGGCCGTAAATGGGCCCTGGTAAGCGGGCTATAAATGGGCTATATGCGAATAGGCCGTTAACAGGCTCGCTGTGGGCCGGCCTGCCACCTTTTGACCAAGTCAAACGGGCCGGCCTTTTCACAGGAATGGGCCTCTGTTGGGCCGTGCCACGAGGCGACGTATCATAGGCGCTTTGGGTCCAATGAGTGGATGACATCTGTCCCAACGGTGAGCCGACACGTGTTTGCTACAGCCAATGATGATTTTACACGTGGAAAATCCCCATTGGTCGGGGCTGTTAATGGGTAATCGGATCCAAAACTGGACCCGATAGCTTAACGACGTTCCGTTATGGTGGATGCCACATGTCGGTCACCCTTGACGAAAGCACTTCTGTGACGCGCGATTTATCGTCATGGAAGTGGACACTTCTGTGATGATAATTTTGGTAATGTCATGGAACACTTCTACGACAGCATAGGTATGACTATCTTGATTATGTCATAAATTTGTATGGATGTACATGCATTACAGAAAATGTGACCTACTGTGACAAACACGTATCATCACGGGAGTGTATTTTTTTGTAGTGAGAGGAGTAAACTATGGAGGTGGGCACCGCACACGGCTAAGAGAACAACTGTTGTGTTTTGGGGTGCCCCCTGCCCCCGTATATAAAGGATGGGAGGAAGAGGCTGGCCACCAAGGGGACGCGCCATGGGGGGAGTCCTACTAGGACTCCACTCCTAGAAGGATTCACCCCCCCTTTTTCCTTTCTCGTCGGAGGGGAAAAGGAAGGAGAGGGAGAGGGAAAGGGAAAGGGAAAGGGGGGCGCCGCCCACTCCCCTAGTCCAATTTTAACTCCCATGGGGGCACCCCTTACGGGCTCCCCTATCTCTCCAGTAAGGCCCATGTAGGCCCAATAATTCCCCGGGGGGTTCCGGTAACCCGAACCTTTTCAAAACCATTCCGGTGTCCGAATATCATCGTCCAATATATCAATCTTTACCTCTAGACCATTTCAAGACTCCTCGCCATGTCCGTGATCTCATCCGGGACTCCGAACAAACATCAGTCACCAAAACACATAACTCATAATACAAAGCGTCATCGAACATTAAGCGCGCGGAATCTACGGGTTCGAGAACTATGTAGACATGACCGAAACACATCTCTGGTCAATAACCAATAGGGGAACCTGGATGCTCATATTGGTTCCTACATATTCTATGAAGATCTTTATCGGTCAACCCGCAATAACAACACAACTTATTCCCTTTGTCATCGGTATGTTATTTGCCTGAGATTCGATCGTCGGTATTATCATACCTAGTTCAATCTCGTTACCGGCAAGTCTCTTTACTCATTCCGTAGTGCATCATCCCATAACTAACTCATTATTCACATTGCTTGCAAGTCTTAAAGTGATGTGCATTACCAAGAGGGCCCAGAGATACCTCTCCGATACTGGGAGTGACAAATCCTAATCTTGATCTATGCCAACCCAACAACACCTTCGGAGACACCTATAGAGCATCTTTATAATCACCCAGTTACGTTGTGACGTTTGATAGCACACAAGGTGTTCCTCCGGTATTCGGGAGTTGGATAATCTCATACTCAGAGGAATACGTATAAGTCATGAAGAAAGTAATAGCAATAAAACTTAACGATCATTATGCTAAGCTAACGGATGGGTCTTGTCCATCACATCATTCTCTAATGATGTGATCCCGTTCATCAAATGACAACACATATCTATGGTTAGGAAACTTAACCATCTTTGATTAACAAGCTAGTTAAGTAGAGGCATACTAGCTAGGGACACTCTGTTTTGTCTATTTATTCACACATGTATCAAGTTTCCGGTTAATACAATTCTAGCATGAATAATAAATATTTATCATGATACAAGGAAATACAAATAACAACTCTATTATTGCCTCTAGGGCATATTTTCTTTAGTCTCCCACTTGCACTAGAGTCAATAATCTAGATTACTTGGTGTTGATCATGTTTTGCTCATGGAAGAGGCATAGTCATCGGGTCTGCAACATTCAGATCCGTATGTATTTTGCAAATCTCTATGTCTCCCTCCTTGACTTGATTGCGCATGGAAGTGAAGCGTCTCTTGATGTGTTTGGTTCTCTTGTGAAATTTGGATTCCTTCGCTAAGGCAATTTCTACAGTATTGTCAAAAAAGATATTCATTGGACCCGATGTACTAGGTATTACACCTAGATCGGATATGAACTCCTTCATCCAAACTCCTTCATTTGTTGCTTCTGAAGCAACTATGTACTCCGCTTCACATGTAGATCCCCCACAACGCTCTGCTTGGAACTGCACCAACTTACAGGTCCACCATTTAATATAAATATGTATCAAGTTTGCGACTTTGACTCATCCGGATCAGTGTCAAAGCTTGCATCGACGTAATCATTTACAACAAGCTCTTTATCACATCCATAAACGAGAAACATATCCTTAGTCCTTTTTAGGTATTTCAAGATGTTCTTGACCGCTGTCTAGTGATCCACTCCTGGACTACTTTGGTACCTCCCCGGTAGACTTATAGCAAGGCACACATCAGGTCTGGTACACATCATTGCATACATAATAGAACCTATGGCCGAAGCATAGGGAATGCCTTTCAGTTTCTCTCTAGTGCAGTGGTCGGGCACTGAGTCTGACTCAACTTCACACCTTGTAACACAGGCAAGAACCCTTTCTTTGGCTGATCCATTTTGAACTTCTTCAAAACATTATCAATGTATGTGCTTTGTGAAAGTCCAATTAAGCATCTTGATCTATCTCTATAGATCTTGATGCCCAATATATAAACAGCTTCATCGAGGTCTTGCATTGAAAAAGTCTTATTCAAGTATCCTTTTATGCTATCCAGAAATTCTGTATTATTTCCAATCAACAATATGTCATCCATATATAATATTAGAAATGCTACTGAGCTCCCACTCACTTTCTTTTAAATACAGACTTCTCTAAAAGTCTGTATAAAACCATAGGCTTTGATCACACTATCAAAGCGTATATTCCAACTCCGAGATGCTTGCACCAGTCCATAAATGGATCGGTGGAGCTTGATCACTTTGTTAGCACCTTTAGGATCGACAAAACCTTCTGGTTGCATCATATACAACTCTTCTTTAAGAAATCCATTAAGGAATGCAGTTTTGACATCCATTTGCCAAATCTCACAATCATAAAATGCAGCAATTGTGAACATGATTCAGACAAACTTAAGCATCGCTACGGGTGAGAAGGTCTCATCATAGTCAACTCCTTGAACTTGTCGAAAACCTTTTGCAACAAGTCGAGCTTTGTAGACAGTAACATTATCGTCAGTGTCAGTCTTCTTCTTGAAGATCCATTTATTCTCTATGGCTTGCCGATCATCGGGCAAGTCAACCAGAGTCCACACTTTGTTCTCATACATGGATCCCATGTTAGATTTCATGGCCTCAAGCCATTTCGTGGAATCTGGGCTCATCATTGCTTCCTCATAGTTCGTAGGTTCGTCATGGTCTAGCAACATGACTTCTAGAACAGGATTACCGCACCATTCTGGTGCAGACCTTACTTTGGTTGACCTACGAGGTTCGATAGTAACTTGATCTGAAGTTTCATGATCATCATCATTAACTTCCTCACTAATTGGTGTAGGCATCACCGGAACTAATTTCTTGTGATGAACTACTTTCCAATTTGGGAGAAGGTACAATTACCTCCTCAAGTTCTACTTTCCTCCCACTCACTTCTTTTGAGAGAAACTCCTTCTTTAGAAAGGATCAATTCTTAGCAATGAATATTTTGCCTTCGGATCTGTGATAGAAGGTGCACCCAAGAATTTCTTTTGGGTATCCTATGAAGACACATTTCTCCGATTTGGGTTCGAGCTTATCAGGTTGAAGCTTTTTGACATAAGCATAACAACCCCAAACTTTAAGAAATGACATCTTATGTTTCTTGCTAAACCACAGTTCATATATGGTGTCGTCTCAACGGATTTAGATGGTGCACTATTTAACGTGAATCCAGCCGTCTCTAAAGCATAACCCCAAAATGATAGTGGTAAATCGGTAAGAGACATCATAAATCGTACCATATATAATAAAGTATGGTTACGATGTTCGGTCACACCATTACGCTATGGTGTTCCAGGTGGCGTGAGTTGCGAAACTATTCCACATTTTTCAAATGAAGACCAAACTCGTAACTCAAACATTCGCCTCTGTGATCAGATCGCAGAAACTTTATTTTCTTGTTATGATGATTTTTCTACTTCACTTTGAAATTCTTTGAACTTTTCAAATGTTTCAGACTTATGTTTCATTAAGTAGATATACCCATATATGCTCAAATCATCTGTGAAGGTTAGAAAATAATGATACCCGCCGCGAGCCTCAACACTCATCGGACCGCATACATCAGTATGTATTATTTCCAATAAGTCTGTGGCTCGCTCCATTGTTCCGGAGAACGGAATCTTAGTCATCTTGCCCATGAGGCATGGTTCGCAAGCATCAAGTGATTCCAAAAGCCTATCAGCATGGAGTTTCTTCTTGCGCTTTACACAAATATGACCTAAA
Source organism: Triticum aestivum (assembly GCF_018294505.1). Taxonomy (NCBI): domain Eukaryota; kingdom Viridiplantae; phylum Streptophyta; class Magnoliopsida; order Poales; family Poaceae; genus Triticum; species Triticum aestivum. The sequence continues at coordinate 267,777,732 of NC_057794.1, forward strand.
CAGCAGTGCCACCAATAAGTTGCACTATCATTACTTTGCATCTTTTGGCTTCAATATTATGAATATGTGTATCACTACAATCGAGATTCAATAAAAATAGACCACTCATCAAGGGTGCATGGCCATAAAAGATATTACTCATATAAATAAAACAACCATTATTCTCTGATTTAAACGAATAACCGTCACGCATCAAACAAGATCCAGATATAATGTTCATGCTCAACGCTGGCACCAAATAACAAGTATTCAGGTCCAAAACTAATCCCGAAGGTAGATGTAGAGGTAACATGCCGGCGGCGATCACATCGACCTTGGAACCATTTCCGACACGCATCATCACCTCGTCCTCAGCCAGTCTTCGTTTAATCTGTAGCCCCTGTTTCGCGTTGCAAATATGAGCAACAGAACCAATATCAAATACCCAAGCGCTACTACGAGCATTAGAAAGGTACACATCAATAACATGTATATCAAATATACCTTTCACTTTGCCATCCTTCTTATCCACCAAATACTTGGGTCAGTTCCGCTTCCAGTGACATGTCCCTTTGCAGTAGAAGCACTCAGTTTCAGGCTTAGGTCCAGACTTGGGCTTCTTCCCTTGAGAAGCAACTTGCTTGCTATTCTTCTTGAAGTTCCCCTTCTTTCCTTTGCCCTTTTTCTTGAAACTAGTGCTCTTTGAAAGCTGAATAAAATGACGATGAAAGAAAAAGGATGGAGGTATCTCGAACAACAGCAATGCCTAAGAAATGATGAAGGATCATAGGTCAGTCATAGAAAACTCAGACCTAAGAAGAGAGACAATATGATCTAAGAACTTTTGAGAGGATGCGGTAAGAATGATATCATCTACATAAAGAAGTAAATAGGCAGTGTCAGATGTTTGATGATACACAAAAAGAGAGGTGTCGGAGAGAGATGGAGTGAAGCCTATTGTTTGGATGAAGGAGGAGAAGCGTTGAAACCAAGCCCGTGGGGCCTGTTTAAGACCGTAGAGAGATTTCTGAAGAAGACATACATGAGTTGGAAAGGATGGATTTTCAAAACCCAGAGGTTGCTGGCAGTAGACAGTTTCTTTAAGGGAACCATGGAGGAAAGCATTTTTAACATCAAGTTGGTGAATAGGCCAGGAAGAGGAGACGCAACACTTAGAACGGTGCGAATGGTGCTAGGTTTAACAACAGGAGAAAAGGTTTCTTCATAATCAATTCCTTATTGCTGAGAAAAGCCGCGACAAACCCACCTGGCTTTATATCATGAGAGGCTCCCATCAGAGTGGAACTTTTGGTGAAAAATCCATTTTCCAGAAACAATATTTGTATTGGGAGGACGAGGAACAAGTTTCCAGGTGTTGTTTTGAAGTAAAGCATTATATTCTTCTTGCATGGCAGCGGCCCAGTTGGGATCAAGTAGAGCAGTTTTGTAATTCTTTGGGAGGGAAGTGAGAGATACGGAGGTATGAATGTTTAGGCAGTTTTGGGGTTGATGAAATCCTGATTTGGCCCTAGTACGCATGCGATGATCATTAATCGGGGCTGCTATAGGAATAGCACGAGGGGGTATTGTGGGTACGGGTGAGTCCGGCACAGCGGAAGAGTCGGACGAAGGAGCAGGGCTGGGTGATGGAGTGGGAGTAGCGGCCGGGGTGGTGGGGAGGGAGCAGGGGTCGGAGGTGTTGGGGACATCTCGGGTGGGGTGAGGGTAGGGCTGGTATCGGCTATGGCGGGTGTTAATGGTGGTGGTGGTGTGTTGTGTTCAGCAGGTAGGGGAGTATATAGTTGGAAAGGACGGGGAGAGGGGGTGTTTGCGGAGCTAGGGGTGTTTGATGGTGTAGTAGTGCGTTGTGAGAAAGGAAAAATGTGCTCAGCAAATGTGACATGACGAGAGACATGAACGTGTCCATTGTGAAGGTCGAGACATCGATAGCCTTTGTGCTTGTCAAAGAAGCCAAGAAAGGCACATGGGATAGAGCGTGGTGACAATTTATTTGCAGAAGTGGCGTAGGCATTGGGAAAACAGAGACAACCGAAAACACGAACCGCGGAGTAGTCGGGATGGGAAAGAAAGAGGGAATAATAGGGAGTAGTGTTGGGTTTAGTTTTAGAAGGGCGAATATTTAGAAGGAAGGTGGCCATGTGTAGGGCTTCAGCCCAAAACTTGGGAGATAGATGATTGAATGAGGAGAGTGCGAACGATATCATTGAGGGTGCGAAGAGAACGTTCGGCTTTACCATTTTGAGGGGATGTGTAGGGACATGAGAACCTTAGCAAGATGCCATGTTGTAAGAAGAAAGTACGATTTTTAATGTTATCAAACTCGCGACCATTGTCACATTGGATAAAGCGAATTGGGAGGAAGAAGTGAACAAACACATAGCGTTGAAAATTAAGAAAGAGAGAATGGACCTCGGAATTGTTGCGTAGAGGAAAAGTCCAGACAAAGTGGGTGAAATCATCTAGGATAACAAGGTAGTATTTAAAACCCAAACCCGAAACACTTGCAATGGGAGAGGTCCATAAATCACAATGTATTAATTCAAAGGGATAAGTGCCACAAGAGCTACAGGAACTAAAGGGAAGACGCACATGTTTGCCTAATTGACATGACTCACAAAACACAGAATTATGAGAGTCCCTATTACATGATATGGTAAATTCACTAAGCATAGAAGCTAAGACGGCAGGGTTGGGATGACCCAAGCGATGATGCCAGAGATCAACGGAGGCCACCATGGATGATGGAGGGGTGGCGGCAGGAACTCCATTAAGAGAATAAAGATCACCCGAGGTATTGCAGCGAGCGATCTCGGCCTTGGTCAGGTAATCCTTCACAGATAAACCAAAAGGGTCGAATTCAGCCGAAACTAGATTGTCGCAAGTAAATTGACGAACAGAAATAAGATTTTTAATGAGGCCAGGTGCAACTAGAACATCGCGAAGTAAAAGAGGTTTAGTGGAAGAGGGAAGTTGAGCCTGACCAACACAATATATAGGAATAGATGATCCATCTCCAAGGGTAATGGAAGGGAAAGGAGATTTAGTGCAAGATGATAACCAATTACTAGATGCAGACATATGACTAGAGGCCCCTGAATCAAAGATCCAATCCGTACCTGAGTTTCCTTGTGCAGCAAAGTTATTCATGACCTGGAGAAAAGCAGCTTGATCCTAGCTCGGCGTCACATGTGAGGGTGGTGTCGGCAGCAGTGCCGGCGGATATGATGGTGAAGGCAGTAGGGCCGGCTGGGGAGTGTAGTAGGCGCCGCCGTCAGTGGAGTAGTGGCCATAAGGAGCATACGTCAGGACGGCGTGAGAGGCATTGGCCGGCTGTGGTGAGGGTGGCATCGGGAGCAAGGCCGGCTGAGGTGTGTAGTAGGCGCCGCTGTTGCTGGTGCAATGACCATAAGGAGCATACGCCAGGGCGGCGTGATAGGCATTGGCCGGCTGTCGGGGGTTGAGAACCCCGGGAGCACCAGTAGGAGGCCGAAGGCCGGGTTGCCAGGCACCTGAGTATGCCGGCGGAGCACCGACGGTGGACGGAGCGGACCAGGGCATGGGCCATGCCTGAACGATCCCCATACAAGGATCATGAGGAGGCCGCCATGCAACCGTAGATGGAGCACTAGTGGGTAGTGCAGGACTCGGTGCTGGTGATGTCATAGGCGGAACCGAACGAGTTGACGACGGCCTATAGATAGGGTTTTAGCCGCGGTAGTTCGGACTAGGGCGCCAGCCTGGGGGCGGTTGAGCAGATAACGATGCGGACGGCCCGGCGGCAGGAGCCGGCATGGAAGGCGGCGTTGGTGTAGACGACAGAGGAGGACGAGCCGCAGCATGAAAGACCTTGGGGCGAGAGTCCTTGCGAGCTTGTGTTTCCGCCGTGAGTTGTAGCAGGGAATGAACTTCAGCGAAGGTAGGAGGAGGCCGTATCATCAGTATGAACAAGGCTGGCTTGTCAAAGTCTTCACTGAGGCTGACAACGACGATGTTGATTAGCTATGAGTCGCTGACTGTATCGCCGAGTTCGCGGAGCTCATCACCAATGGTCTTAACGCGCTGGCAGAATAGGTTCACCGGGGCGTCTCGTTGCACCATATTGCGAAGCTCGGTGTGGAGAGCGTTTTCCGAGCGTCGGTGTTGCTTTGGAAGAGCTGATGGAGGGAGTGCCAGATGTTGGCAGCGGTGGCACCGTCGTGATTGAGCATGTTGAAGATTTCGATGGTGATGCGGGTGTAGAACCACTGGATGATCGCGAGATCATGTTTCAACCATTGCGGATCGTCGGGGCGGGGAAGACAGTTGGGAGCGACATGCGAGCACAGGTTGCAGCGGCCGAGGTGGATATCGAAGAGATGTCTCCAATGGTAGTAGTTGTGGGCGGCGAGATCAAGAACTATGGGGATGTAGGGGCTAACATCAGAGATTGTGTCGGCAAGAGATATTGGTGCGGCGAGGATGGGTGTAGGGTAGTTTTGTGGAGGTATGGTGAGGGCCGAGAGAGAAGCGGTCGCGGCGTTGGCAGCCTTGGCGATGAGCGCGGCCCGGTGCTCGAAGTAGCCGGGCAGCTGTGGCGGCGGCGGCGTAGGCGGAGCCATACCCTAGACCCTGGGACCGGTATCTCATACCATGAAAGCTGAATAAAACTGTTGCTTATTGATTGATTTCGTGCGGCATACAAGAGTATATAAGAGGGTACAAACCGACTTGAGGTAGGGGTACAAAACTGACTTGGACTAGAAGTCGTATACCATAAGGACTACTCTAACACTCTTGATAACCATCAACACTTGATGCTCCTTCTTGATTTCTACCTCCACAGCCTTTAGCATTGCGAAGAGCTCGGGAATTGTCTTTTCCATCCCTTGCATGTTATAGTTCATCACGAAGCCTTAATAGCTTTGTGGCAGTGATTGAAGAACTCGGTCAATGACACTATCATCAGGAATATTAACTCCCAGCTGAGTCAAGTGGTTATGGTACCCAGACATTCCGAGTATGTGTTCACTGACATAACTATTCTCCTCCATCTTGCAGCTATAGAACTTGTTGGAGACTTTATATTTCTCAACTCGCGCATTTGCTTGAAATATTAACTTCAACTCTTGGAACATTTCATATGCTCCATGACGTTCAAAATGTCTTTGAAGTCCCGATTCTAAGATGTAAAGCATGGCACACTGAACTATCGAGTAGACATCAGCTTTAGTCCGCCAGACGTTCATAACATCTAGAGTTGCTCCTGCAGCGGGCCATGCACCTAGCGGTGCTTCCAGGACATAATTCTTCTGTGCAACAATGAGGATAATCCTCAAGTTACAGACCCAGTCCGTGTAGTTGGTACCATCATCTTTCAACTTAGCTTTCTTTAGGAACACATTAAAATTCAAGGGAACGGTAGCACGGGCCATTGAACTACAACAACATAGATATGCAAAAACTATCATGACTAAGTTCATGATAAATTAAAGTTCAATTAATCAGATTACTTAAGAACTCCCACTTAGATATACATCCCTCTAGTCATCTAAATGATCACGTGATCCATATGAACTAAACCCTGTCCGATGATCACGTGAGATGGAGTAGTTTTCAATGGTGAAAATCTCTATGTTGATCATATCTACTATATGATTCATGTTTGACCTTTCGGTCTAAGAGTTCCGAGGCCATATCTGCATATGCTAAGCTCGTCAAGTTTAACCCGAGTATTCTGCATGTGCAAAACTGTCTTACACCCATTATATGTGAACGTAGAGCTTATCACACCCGATCATCACATGGTGTCTTGGCACGACGAACTGTCGCAACGGTGCATACTCAGGGAGAACACTTATACCTTGAAATTTAGTGATGGATCATCTTATAATGCTACCTCCGTACTAAGAAAAATCAGATGCATAAAAGATAAACATCACATGCAATCAAAATATGTGACATGATATGGCCATCATCATCTTGTGCCTTTGATCTCCATCTCAGCGTCGTTGTCGTCTCGCCAACTATTGGTTCTATGATTATCACTACCGCTTAGTGATAAAGTAAAGCAATTACATAGCGATTGCATTTCATACAATAAAGCGACTACCATAAGGCTCCTGCCAGTTGCCGATAACTTCTACAAAACATGATCATCTCATACAACAATTTATATCTCATCATGTCTTGACCATATCACATCACAACATGCCTTGCAAAAACAAGTTAGATGTCCTCTACTTTGTTGTTGCAAGATTTACATGGCTGCTATGGAGCAAAAGTGAGTGTGCATTGATAATCTTTCTAGCAGTTGCTTTATTTGATTTTCTAAAATCAATTACCATTCTAGAGCCGGTGACAATTCTTTGTGGAATAAGTTTGTTTTTATCATTAGGAACAACAATAATGCCTCCTTTCTTAGGGACACAGTGAACGATACTTAACCACCTACTATCAGCTATGGGATAGATTATGCCTGCTTCAAGAAGCTTTAATATTTCAGTTCTTACCACTTCTTTCATTTTAGGATTCAGCCATCGTCGGTGATCAACAGCGGATTTAGCATCAGGTTCCATATTAATCTTGTGCTGACATAGAGTGGGACTAATGCCCTTAAGATCATCAAGAGTATATACAATAGTAGCTCGCTGCTTCTTCAGAATTTTCAATAATCTTTCTTCTTCATGTTCTGAAAGGTTAGCACTAATAATAACAGGATATATCTTTTTGTCATCAAGATAAACATATTTCAGAGTGTCTAGCAATTGTTTTAATTCAAACACATGATCACCTTAGGTGGAGGAGTACCTCCTAGAGTTTTAGTGCGAAAATTGTGTTTAAGCAGAGGTCGTTGTTCAAAGATTATTTTATCTATTTCATTTCTTTCATGCATATGCATATCATTTTCATGGTCAAGCAAATATAGTTCTAGTGGATCAGTAGGAGGCACGACAATAGAAGCAAGACCATTATTTCATCCTTACTAGGTAATTCTTCCGTATGAGGTTGTCTATTAAACTTGGACAAATTAAACTCATGAGACTCATCATCAAAACAAACATCGAAGGTTTGTTTATGAAAATCTATATTAGCATTAAGGTGTTCAAGAAAGGTCTACCTAAGATAATGGAGAAAAATTCATCTTGTGAGGAACCAAGAACTAGAAAATCAGTAGGATATTTTATTTTCCCACACAAGACATCAACGTCTCTAACAATCCCAAGGGGTGTGATGGTGTCTCTATTAGCAAGTTTAATAGTATCATCTATGTCTTCTATTTCAGCAGGTGATATGTCATTCATAATTTCTTGGTATAAAGTAAAATGAATAGCACTCACGCTAGCACCTAAATCACATAAACCATGATAACAGTGATCTCCTATTTTGACCGAGACAACAGGCAATGCCAACAATGGGTCTATGTTTATCTTTCTCATCGGGTTTGGCAATTCTAGCAGCTTCATCACAGAAGTAAATAACATGCCCATCTATGTTTTCTACCAAGGGATCTTTAACCATAGCAATACTAGGTTCTACTTTGATTTGCTCAGAAGTTTTAGGTGCTCTAATATTACTTTTATTGACCACGGTTGAAACCTTAGCATGTTCTTTTATCCTAATAGGGAAATGTGGTCTTTCAATATAAGTAGGAACAACTGGATCAACATTGTAAATAATAGTTTCATCTTTAGCCACAACCGGTTCTTTAATTTATTTTCTAATAGGTGGATGATATTTAAACCACTTCTCTTTAGGGAGATCGACATGAGTAGCAAAAGATTCACAAAAGGAGACTACTATCTTAGAGTCAAGTCCATATTTTAGTGCTAAACTTGCGAACAGCATCGGTATTCATAAAAGATTTAACACAATCAAACTTAAGCTTAATACGTGACTCTTTACCTTCATCAAGTTCCCAATCTTCAGAGTTACAATTAGTTCTTTCTAAAAGATCCCACCTGAATTCAATAGTCTTCTTCATAAAAGAACCAGTACAAGAAGTATCAAGCATGGATTGATCATCACAAGAAAGCTGAGCATAAAAAATCTGAATAATAATTTCTCTCGAGAGCTCATGATTGGGGCATCAATATAGCATTGACTTAAGCCTCCCCCAAGCTAGAGCGATAATTTCTCCTTCACGAGGCCAAAAAATATATATATAATTCCGATCACGATGTTTTTGCTCCAAGGTAGATGCATAGGATAATGTTTTTGGTGAAATTATAGCATTGACTTAAGCCTCCCCCAACCTAGATGCATAGGATAATGTTTGTTGGTGAAATTCCAATTTCAATCGAATCCAGTTCCAAATCCAATATCATCGCATAGCCTATACCATGCCAATGCTTTTCCCTTCAAAGATAAAGTGAAAACCTTCTTCTTAGCTTCATCTCCGGGTAATCCTACAAGCTTAAATAATCCAGAAATTTCATCTACATATATCAAGTACATACCAGGATGTTCGGTTCCATCTCCTGCATAAGGATTAGCTAGCAGTTGATCTATCATACTGATACGTCTCCAACGTAACTATAATTTATGAAATATTCATGCCATGTTTACAACCGTTTTATATTATTTTGGTATGATTTGATTAGAACTAACCCGGGCTGATGCTGTTTTCAGCAGAACTACCGTGGTGTCGTTTTTTGTGCAGAAATAAAAGTTCTCGGAATGGGCTGAAAATTTACGGTGATTTTTTATGGACCAAAGTAGGCCCCCGAAGCACAAGAGTTGGGCCATAAGAGTCCCGAGGCAACGACAAGGGTGGAGGGTGTGCCCCCTGTCTTGTTGCTGCCTCATGGACCCCCTTGACGTGAGACCGATGCCAAAAATTCCTATAAATACCAAAAACCCCAGAAAGAAACCTAGATCAGGAGTTCCGCCGCCGCAAGCTTCTGTAGCCATGAAAAACCAATCGGGAGCCCTTTTTGGCACCCTGCCGGAGGGGGAAACCATCACCAGAGGCCATCTTCATCATCTCGGTGGTCTCCATGACGAGGAGGGAGTAGTTCACCCTCGGGGTTGAGGGTATGTACCAGTAGCTATGTGTTTGATCTCTCTCCGTCTCTCATGTTCTTGATTTGGCACGGTCTTGATGTACCGCGAGCTTTCTCACCATAGTTGGATCATATCATGTTTCTCCCCCTCTATCTTGTTGTGATAAATTGAGTTTTACCTTTGAGGTTTCACTCTTATCGGATTGAATACTATTATGCATTTGAGAACACTTGATGTATGTCTTGTGTGGGATACCCGTGGTGACAATGGGGTGTTCTATTGATTCACTTGATGTATGTTTTGGCACTCAACTCATGGATTCCCAAGGTGACATTGGGGTAATCTATGCATAGGGGTTGATGCACGTTTTTGTCCTTGTTTCTCCGGTAGAAATCTTGGGGCACTCTTTGAGGTTCTTTGTGTTGGATTGAATATTATGAATCTGAAGTTGTTTGATGCATATCGTATAATTGACCCACAAATACTTGTGGTGACATGGAGAATCTAGGTGACATTAGGGTTGATTGATTTGTGTCATATGGTGTTATTTTACTACGAACTCTAGGGCTGTTTGTGACACTTATAGGAATAGCTCAATGGATAGATCAGAAAGAATAACTTTGAGGTGGTTTCGTACCCTACAAGCAATTTCATCTTATGTTCTCTGTGATAGGAACTTTGGAGTGACTTTTGCCACACGTTGAGGGATTGCCATATGATCTAATTATGTTATCATTGTTGAGAGAACTTGCACTAGTGAAAGTATGAACCCTAGGCCTTGTTTACACATTGCAGTACCATTTTCGCTCACTTTTACTACTAGTTACCTTGCAGTTTTTATATTTTCAGATTACAAAAACCTATATCTACCATCCATATTACACTTGTATCACCATCTCTTCGCCGAACTAGTGCACCTATACAATTTACCATTGTAATGGGTGTGTCGGGGACACAATAGACTCTTTGTTATTTGGTTGTAGGGTTGCTTGAGAGAGACCATCTTCATCCTATGCCTCCCACAGATTGATAAACCTTAGGTCATCCACTTGAGGGAAATTTTCTACTGTCCTACAAAACTCTGCGCATGGAGGCCCAACACGAGTCTACAAGAAGAAGGTTGCGTAGTAGACATCACATACTCGAAGGGATTTCATAACAAATATTTTCAGTAGGTGCAGTAGGTTGAGGGGCAACTAATTGTTGTTTCAGTCGAGGTGAAGATACCCCGAACAAAGTGACAATAAATTTCAGCATGTAGTAATAATTTTCCCTTACCAATTTCCACTTACCAAGAGCGCTTCACTCCCTGGCAATGGTGCTAGAAAAGAGCCTTGATGACTGTCGGGGTTAAGAACGACACCTATGGGATCACAAGAATCCCTACTACGGTTGCCGGGGCGCAGGGTTGCGAGGAGAGCAGGGCTAGTAGACAGCACAAGGATCGTTTACCCAGGTTCGGGCCGCAAGGATGCATAAAAACCTAGTCCTGCTTTGGTGGGTGTATTTCTGAGAGTTCTTGAGCTCTAGAACTAGCTGACGTCAGCGTGTGGTTCCAAAGAGCCGAATCCCTCTCCTGGTCGCCTCGGGCCTCCTTTTATAGGAAAAAGGGGTTGCCACAGTGGCACACAGGAGGTGGAAAGGTCTACAGTGGCACGAGGTTATCCCTCGTATTACAGGACAAGGTGCATTTAATGCATCGCTTAGGTGTCCTCTTGCTTTATCGGGGACGGGGGTGAGGCCCGTCCCGTCTGAAGGAAATATGCCCTAGAGGCAATAATAAAGTTATTATTTATTTCCTTATATCATGATAAATGTTTATTATTCATGCTAGAATTGTATTAACCGGAAACATAATACATGTGTGAATACATAGACAAACAGAGTGTCACTAGTATGCCTCTACTTGACTAGCTCGTTAATCAAAGATGGTTATGTTTCCTAACCATGGACAAAGAGTTGTTATTTGATTAACGGGATCACATCATTAGTTGAATGATCTGATTGACATGACCCATTCCATTAGCTTAGCACCCGATCGTTTAGTATGTTGCTATTGCTTTCTTCATGACTTATACATGTTCCTATGACTATGAGATTATGCAACTCCCGTGTGTCGGAGGAACACTTTGTGTGCTACCAAATGTCACAACATAACTGGGTGATTATAAAGGTGCTCTACAGGTGTCTCCAAAGGTACATGTTGGGTTGGCGTATTTCAAGATTGGGATTTGTCACTCCGATCGTCGGAGAGGTATCTCTGGTCCCTCTCGGTAATGCACATCACTTAAGCCTTGCAAGCATTGCAACTAATGAGTTAGTTGCGGGATGATGTATTATGGAACGAGTAAAGAGACTTGCCGGTAACGAGATTGAACTAGGTATTGGATACCGACGATCGAATCTCAGGCAAGTAACATACCGATGACAAAGGAAACAGCGTATGTTGTTATGCAGTCTGACCAATAAAGATCTTCGTAGAATATGTAGGAGCCAATATGGGCATCCAGGTCCCGCTATTGGTTATTGACCGGAGACGTGTCTCGGTCATGTCTACATTGTTCTTGAACCGTAGGGTCCGCACGCTTAAGGTTTCGATGACAGTTATATTATGAGTTTATGAGTTTTGATGTACCAAAGGAGTTCGGAGTCCCGGATGAGATCGGGGACATGATGTGGAGTCTCGAAATGGTCGAGACGTAAAGATCGATATATTGGACGACTATATTCGGACATCGGAAAGGTTCCGAGTGATTCGGGTATTTTTCGAGTACCGGAGAGTTACGGGAATTCGCTGGGAGAAGTATTGGGCCTTATTGGGCCATACGGGAAAGAGAGAGGGGCTGCCTAGGGCAGGCCGCGCGCCTCCCCAAGGCCTAGTCCGAATTGGACTAGGGTGAGGGGCTGCGCCCCTTCCTTGTTTCCTACTCTTACTACATGGAAGGACTCCTAGTTGGACTAGGAAAAGGGGGAATCCTACTCCCGGTGGGAGTAGGACTCCCCTAGGGCGCGCCATAGAGAGGGCCGGCCCTCCCCTCCTCCACTCCTTTATATACGGGGGCAGAGGGCATCCCATAGACACAAGTTGATCTTTGTGATCGTTCCTTAGCCGTGTGCGGTGCCCCCTCACCATATTCCACCTCGTTCATATCATAGCGGTGCTTAGGCGAAGCCCTGCATTGGTAGAACATCATCACCGTCATCACACCGTCGTGCTGGCGAAACTCTCCCTCAACACTCGGCTGGATCGGAGCTCGAGGGACGTCACCGAGTTGAACGTGTGCAGAACTCGGAGGTGCCGTATGTTCGGTACTTGGATCGGTCGGATCGGGAAGACGTACGACTACTTCCTCTACATTGTGTCAACGCTTCCATTACCGGTCTACGAGGGTACGTAGACAACACTCTCCCCTCTCGTTGCTATGCATCACCATGATCTTGCTTGTGCGTAGGAATTTTTTTGAAATTACTACGTTCCCCAACAGTGGCATCCGAGCCAGGTTTAATACGTTGATATTATTTGCACGAGTAGAACACAAGTGAGTTGTGGGCGATATAAGTCATACTGCTTACCAACATGTCATACTTTGGTTCGGCGGTATTGTTGGACGAAGCGGCCCGGACTGACATTACGCGTACGCTTACGCGAGACTAGTTCTACCGCCGTGCTTTGCACAGAGGTGGCTGGCTGGTGTCAGTTTCTCCAACTTTAGTTGAACCGAGTGTGGCTACGCCCGGTCCTTGCGAAGGTTAAAACAGCACCAACTTGACAAACTATTGTTGTGGTTTTGATGCGTAGGTAAGATTGGTTCTTTCTTAAGCCCGTAGCAGCCACGTAAAACTTGCAACAACAAAGTAGAGGACGTCTAACTTGTTTTTGCAGGGCATGTTGTGATGTGATATGGTCAAAACATGATGAGATATAAGTTGTTGTATGAGATGACCATGTTTTGTTGAAGTTATCGGCAACTGGCAAAAGCCTTATGGTTGTCTCTTTATTGCATAAGATGCAAGCGCCAAATAATTGCTTTACTTTATCACTATGCGATAGCAATAGTTGCAAGAGCAATAGTTGGCGAGACGACCATGTGATGACATATTGATATAGATCAAGATGATGGAGATCATGGTGTCATGCCGGTGACGATGGAAATCATGACGATGCTTTGGAGATGGAGATCAAAGGCACAAGATGATAATGGCCATATCATGTCACATATTTTGATTACATGTGATGTTTATCTTTTATGCATCTTATCTTGCTTTGATTGACGGTAGCATTATAAGATGATCTCTCACTAAATTATCAAGAAGTGTTCTCCCTGAGTATGCACCGTTGCGAAAGTTCTTCGTGCTGAGACACCACGTGATGATCGGGTGTGATAGGCTCTACGTTCAAATACAACGGGTGCAAAACAGTTGCACACGCGGAATACTCAGGTTATACTTGACGAGCCAAGCATATACAGATATGGCCTCCGAACACGGAGACCGAAAGGTCGAGCGTGAATCATATAGTAGATATGATCAACATAGCGATGTTCACCAATGAAACTACTCCATCTCACGTGATGATCGGACATGGTTTAGTTGAGTTGGATCACGTAATCACTTAGAGGATTAGAGGGATGTCTATCTAAGTGGGAGTTCTTAAGTAATATGATTAAATTGAACTTAAATTTATCATGAACTTAGTCCTGGTAGTATTTTGCAAATTATGTTATAGATCAATAGCTCGCGTTGTTACTTCCCTGTGTTTATTTTGATATGTTCCTAGAGAAAATTGTGTTGAAAGATGTTAGTAGCAATTATGCGGATTGGATCCGTGATCTGAGGTTTATCCTCATTGCTACACAGAAAAATTATGTCCTTGATGCACCGCTAGGTGACAGACCTATTGCAGGAGCAGATGCAGACGTTATGAACGTTTGGCTAGCTCAATATGATGACTACTTGATAGTTTAGTGCACCATACTTAAATGGCTTAGAATCGGGACTTCAAAGACGTTTTGAACGTCATGGACCATATGAGATGTTCTTGGAGTTGAAGTTAATATTTCAAGCAAATACCCGAGTTGAGAGATATGAAGTCTCCAACAAGTTCTATAGCTAAAAGATGGAGGAGAATCTCTCAAGCAGTGAGCATGTGCTCAGATTGTCTGGGTACTACAATCGCTTGAATCAAGTGGGAGTTAATCTTCCAGATAAAATAATGATTGACAGAATTCTCTAGTCACCATCACCAAGTTAGTAGAACTTCGTGATGAACTATAATATGCAAGGGATAACGGAAATGATTCCCAAGCTCTTCGTGATGCTGAAATCAACGAAGGTAGAAATCAAGAAAAACATCAAGTGTTGATGGTAGACCAGACCACTAGTTTCAAGAAAAGGGCAGAGGGAAGAAGGGGAACTTCAAGAAGAACGGCAAGCAAGTTGCTGCTCAAGTGAAGAAGCCCAAGTCTGGTCCTAAGCCTGAGACTAAGTGCTTCTACTGCAAAGAGACTGGTCACTGGAAGCGGAACTGCCCCAAGTATTTGGCGGATAAGAAGGATGGCAAAGTGAACAAAAGTATATTTGATATACATGTTATTGATGTGTACTTTACTAGTGTTTATAGCAACCCCTCAGTATTTGATACTGGATCAGTTGCTAAGAGTAGTAACTCGAAACAGGAGTTGCAGAATAAATAGAGACTAGTTAAGGGTGAAGTGATGATGTGTGTTGGAAGTAGTTCCAAGATTGATATGATAATCATCGCACACTCCCCTATACTTTCGGGATTAGTGTTGAACCTAAATAAGTGTTATTTGGTTTTTGCGTTGAGCATGAATATGATTTGATCATGTTTATTGCAATACGGTTATTCATTAAAGTCAAAGAATAATTGTTGTTCTGTTTACATGAATAAAACCTTCGATGGTCATACACCCAATGAAACAAGTTCATTGGATCTCGATCGTAGTGATACACATATTCATAATATTGAAACCAAAAGATGCAAAGTTAATAATGATAGTGCAACTTATTTGTGGCACTGCCGTTTAGGTCATATTGGTGTAAAGCGCATGAAGAAACTCCATGCTGATGGGCTTTTGGAATCACTTGATTATGAATCACTTGATGCTTGCGAACCATGCCTTATGGGCAAGATGACTAAAACACCATTCTCCGGAACAATGAAGCAAGCAACAGATTTGTTGGAAATCATACATACTGATGTATGTGGTCCGATGAATATTAAGGCTTGCAGCAGGTATCATTATTTTCTGACCTTCATAGATGATTTGAGCAGATATGGGGATATCTACTTGATGAAACATAAGTCTGAAACATTTGAACAGTTCAAAGAATTTCATAGTGAAGTGGAAGATCATCATAACAAGAAAATAAAGTTTCTACGATCTGATCGTGGAGAAGAGTATTTGAGTTATGAGTTTGGTCTTTAGTTAAAACAATGTGAAATAGTTTCACTACTCACGCCACTTGGAACACCACAGCATAATGGTGTGTCCGAATGTCATAACCGTACTTTATTAGATATGGTGCGATCTATGATGTCTCTTACCGACCTACCACTATCGTTTGGGGTTATGCATTAGAGACAGCTGCATTCACGTTAAATAGGGCACCATCTAAATCCATTGAGACGACACCGTGTGAACTATGGTTTGGCAAGAAACCTAAGCTGTCGTTTCTTAAAGTTTGGAGTTGCGATGCTTATGTGAAAAAGTTTCATCTCGATAAGCTCAAACTCAAATCGGAGAAATATGTCTTCATAGGATACCCAAAGGAGACAGTTGGGTACACCTTCTATCACAGATCCGAAGGCAAGACATTCGTTGCTAAGAATGGATCCTTTCTAGAGAAGGAGTTTCTCTCGAAAGAAGTGAGTGCGAGGAAAATAGAAAACTTGATAACGTAATTGTACCTTCTCCCTTATTGGAAAATAGTTCATCATAGAAATCTGTTCCTGTGACTACTACACCAATTAGTGAGGAAGCTAATGATGATGATCATGTAACTTCAGATCAAGTTACTACCGAATCTCGTAGGTAAACTAGAGTGAGATCCGCACCAGAGTGGTACAGTAATCCTATTCTGGAGGTCATGTTACTTGACCATGACGAACCTACGAACTATGAGGAAGCGATGATGAGCCCAGATTCCACAAAATCGCTTGAGGCCATGAAATCTGAGATGGGATCCATGTATGAGAACAAAGTATGGACTTTGGTTGACTTGCCCGATGATCGGCAAGCCATAGAAAATAAATGGATCTTCAAGAGGAAGACGGACGCTGATAGTAGTGTTACTATCTACAAAGCTAGAATTGTCGCAAAAGGTTTTCGACAAGTTCAAGGTGTTGACTACGATGAGAGTTTCTCACTCGTATCTATGCTTAAATCTGTCCGAATCATGTTAGCAATTGCCGCATTTTATGAAATCTGGCAAATGGATAACAAAACTGCAATCCTTAATGGATTTCTTAAAAAAGAGTTGTATGTGATGCAACCAGAAGTTTTTGTCAATCCTAAAGGTGTTAACAAAATGTGCAAACTCCAGCGATCCATCTATGGACTGGTGTAAGCATCTCGGAGTTGGAATATACGCTTTGATAAGATGATCAAAGCATATAGTTTTATACAGACTTGCGGTGAAGCCTGTATTTACAAGAAAGTGAGTGGGAGCACTACAACATTTCTGATAAGTATATGTGAATGACATATTGTTGATTGGAAATAATGTAGAATTATTCTGCAAGGCATAAAGGAGTGTTTGAAAGGAGTTTTTCAAAGAAAGACCTCGGTGAAGTTGCTTACATATTGAGCATCAAGATCTATAGAGATAGATCAAGACGCTTGATAAGTTTTTTCAATAAATACATACCTTGACAAGATTTTGAAGTAGTTCAAAATGGAACTGTCAAAGAAAGAGTTTCTTGCCTATGTTACAAGGTGTGAAACTGAGTAAGACTCAAAGCCCGACCACGGCAGATGATAGTAAGAGAATGAATGTCATTCCCTATGCCTTGGTCATAGGTTCTATAAAGTATGCCATGCTATGTACCAGATCTATTGTATTCCCTACCACTGAGTTTGGCAAGGGAGTACAATAGTGATCTAGGAGTAGATCAATGGACAGCGGTCAAAATTATCCTTACTGGAATAAGGACATGTTTCTCGATTACGGAGGTGACAAAAGGTTCGTGGTAAAGGGTTACGTCGATGCAAGTTTTGACACTGATCCAGATGATTCTAAGTCTCAATCTGGATACATATTGAAAGTGGGAGCAATTAGCTAGAGTAGCTCCATGCAGAGCATTGTTGACATAGAAATTTGCAAAATACATGCGGATCTGAATGTGACAGACCCGTTGACTAAACTTCTCTCACAAGCAAAACATGATCACTTTTTGGGTCTTAATCACATAGAGATGTGAACTAGATTATTGAATCTAGTAAACCATTTGGGTGTTAGTCACATGGAGATGTGAACCAATCACATAAAGATGTGAACTATTGATGTTAAATCACATGGCGATGTGATCTAGATTATTGACTCTAGTGCAAGTGGGAGACTGAAGGAAATATGCCCTAGAGGCAATAATAAAGTATTATTTATTTCCTTATATCATGATAAATGTTTATTATTCATGCTAGAATTGTATTAACCGGAAACATAATACATGTGTGAATACATAGACAAACAGAGTGTCACTAGTATGCCTCTACTTGACTAGCTCGTTAATCAAAGATGGTTATGTTTCCTAACCATGGACAAAGAGGTGTTATTTGATTAACGGGACCACATCATTAGTTGAATGATCTGATTGACATGACCCATTCCATTAGCTTAGCACCCGATCGTTTAGTATGTTGCTATTGCTTTCTTCATGACTTATACATGTTCCTATGACTATGAGATTATGCAACTCCCGTGTGCCGGAGGAACACTTTGTGTGCTACCAAACGTCACAATGTAACTGGGTGATTATAAAGGTGCTCTACAGGTGTCTCCAAAGGTACATGTTGGGTTGGCGTATTTCATGATTGGGATTTGTCACTCTGATCGTCGGAGAGGTATCTCTGGGCCCTCTCGGTAATGCACATCACTTAAGCCTTGCAAGCATTGCAACTAGTGAGTTAGTTGCGGGATGATGTATTACGGAATGAGTAAAGAGACTTGCCGGTAACGAGATTGAACTAGGTATTGGATACCGACGATCGAATCTCAGGCAAGTAACATACCGATGACAAAGGAAACAACGTATGTTGTTATGCGGTCTGACCGATAAAGATCTTCGTAGAATATGTAGGAGCCAATATGGGCATCCAGGTCCCGCTATTGGTTATTGACCGGAGACGTGTCTCGGTCATGTCTACATTGTTCTTGAACCGTAGAGTTCGCACGCTTAAGGTTTCGATGACAGTTATATTATGAGTTTATGAGTTTTGATGTACCGAAGGAGTTCGGAGTCCCGGATGAGATCGGAGACATGACGAGGAGTCTCGAAATGGTCGAGACGTAAAGATCGATATATTGGACGACTATATTCGGACATCGGAAAGGTTCCGAGTGATTCGGGTATTTTTCGAGTACCGGAGAGTTACGGGAATTCGCCGGGAGAAGTATTGGGCCTTATTGGGCCATACGGGAAAGAGAGAGGGGCTGCCTAGGGCAGGCCGCGCGCCCCCCAAGGCCTAGTCCGAATTGGACTAGGGGGAGGGGCTGCGCCCCTTCCTTGTTTCCTACTCTTACTACATGGAAGGACTCCTAGTTGGACTAGGAAAAGGGGGAATCCTACTCCCGGTGGGAGTAGGACTCCCCTAGGGCGCGCCATAGAGAGGGCCGGCCCTCCCCTCCTCCACTCCTTTATATACGGGGGCAGGGGGCACCCCATAGACACAAGTTGATCTTCGTGATCGTTCCTTAGCCGTGTGCGGTGCTCCCCTCCACCATATTCCACCTCGGTCATATTGTAGCGGTGCTTAGGCGAAGCCCTGCGACAGTAGAACATCAAGATCGTCACCACGCCGTCGTGCTGACGGAACTCCTCCCCGACGCTTTGCTGGATAGGAGCCCGGGGATCGTCATCGAGCTGAACGTGTGCCAAGAACTCGGAGGTGCCGGAGTAACGGTGCTTGGATCGGTCGGATCGGGAAGACGTACGACTACTTCCTCTACGTTGCGTCAACGCTTCCGCTTCGGTCTACGAGGGTACATAGACAACACCCTCCCCTCTCGTTGCTATGCATCACCATGATCTTGCGTGTGCGTTGGAATTTTTTTGAAATTACTACATTCCCCAACACCGTCCGTCGTTGCTCCTCCTCGCTTTGACACGCGCCTCAGCCAGGGATGCATGCGGTGCCATGTAGGCAGGCAGGCAACTGTATTGGCGCGATGGTGACGCCTTCACGAAGATCTGCATGCCGCCACGCAGGCGCTTGATGAGTTGGTCTGGGAGCTGCATGTTGCCACATAGGTGCCTGCCCAGCTGGTTGAGCTGGCAGCTGCATGTGAATGACGGTGGAAGCTTGGTTGACGTGGGCTTGGCGGTGGCCTTGTTGGTGCCTTTAGCGAGGGCCTTGCCGGGTGGCCCGGCAAGGGCCTTGCCGTGGCGCGTTGTCGTCCCCGGCAAGGATCTTGCCGGGGGTCTGGTGGCCTTCCTCGGCAAGGATCTTGCCGAGAATCATCGTCTTCTAATCTGATGTCGAATATGTCTTCACAAAGATTTTCATGCTACCACAGGGGTGCCTTCCCGAGCCCTGGCCCCATGCTGATGATGGCACTGGGGGCCGTGGGCTCAAGGGTGGCTCTCTCTGTTGGTGCGGGGCGAGCTGCCCCGGCAAGAGTCTTGCCGGGGCCGCTGAGGCCACCTGGCAAGGGTCTTGCCGGGGGAACTTGCTTCGTCCCTCTGCTCTTTGTGGTCTTGGCCTTGGCGTTGCTTTGATCGTCTTGGGCTTCGATCTTACTTTGGCTCACCTCCCTCGTTCTGGTTGATGTGGTCGTGGGCACGACTCAGACTGCCCGTGCACAGGAAAAGGGGTACAAATATGCGCCCCTATTTTTGTACACCGATAGGAGCCCCCGGGCCTGGGCCACACATAAGCGCAACACGTTGTTGGGCCAGGCCCAAAATGGTGCGCGGGCAGGTGGGGCGGTTTTACCGTGGTAAGATTCTTCGCGCGCTCCGCCTCCCACGACCCGCGCGCGTGGCACGGCGTGGAGGGGGTGTGCGTGACGTGGGCGGCTTGCGTGGGACAGTTTCTACACGCATGCGTCACATCGCAGTAAAGAGGCGGCTCGCGTCTTCCCCGTAAAAAGAGGGAGGCGTGGAGGCGCGGCTCATTTACTGAGCGGGGTTGGGGTGCGGTCTTCAAGGCGTCCACTCCCCACGATCACGGGGTGGGGAGAGGTCGTCTCACCCGTCCCCTCAGTTCCGCACGTCTGCCATGCGTCCTTGTGGTGGCAAGTGGTGGAGGCAAGAAACCGGCCCGCCGCTGGTTGGGCGGCGGGTCTGTCCTGATTCCCCGTGCCTCCGGTGTTTGGATTAGCCGAGCGGGGCGGCCGAGCCTCAACCCCGTTCCTTTATAAAGAGGAGAAAGGGGGGAAACGGCACCCTGCATTCTTCCATCTTCTATCTCTTTTTGCTTCTGCTCCTTCTTCTCATCCGCCATGGAGAAAGGGAACCCTGGTCCTTCGATGGTGGCGGCGAGGGTCGCCGCTCGACAGCGCGTCCCTCCCCCTCCTAAACCCGTGGTGGTGGAACTGACCGCGAGGGGAAGGGAAGGGGGCGAGGCCGGGGCAGAGGCCGTAGCGTTCGAGGAAGAGGAGGACGGGGCGGCGCGCCGGCCTCGCCCTTGCCAATGATGGCCTTCCCGATGGAGGGCCACGTTGAAGACCAGCCTTGCGGGTTCTTCATCAGGCTCCACCGGCCCCCTCGTCGTCGTCTTTGTCTCCCCACTCCGTTCACTCGGGTGATGGAGCGTGCCCCGCCCCAGACCCTGAGGTTGCACATGAGGGGCTGCGGGAACGGGGGCACACGGGTCGACATCGACTTCCCGGCTCCTCGAGTTATGTATCTCCGTCGTGGATGGAAGACGTTCGCCCGCATCCACAGCCTGACGACGGGGCTCGTCCTCTACTTCAAGTTAATGGAGGACGACCTGCTCTCCATCAAGGTCTTCGGAGACTTGGGAACTCGTCTGAAATGCTGCGTGGAGAGCTCCTCTGATGGAGATTCTAATGATGGAAGCTCGTCCTAGAGCGAGAGCGACGAGGAGGACAGTGGGGCGGACAACGGGGACGAGTCCGACTACGCGTCGGATGCCCCGCGCCTGGGTGGGTGCGGCAGCAGCAGCATCTGCACCTGGCCGCTCCTCCGGCAGAAGCTGGCCGGGGGCAGGGCCATCTCCTTGAACCTTGCGGGGCTGTCTCCTTGGGCGGCTGGCGTCGGGAGGCTACAGAAGAGGAAGAGGGCGGGCGGCAAGGCCATCAACTCGGAGTTTGCGGGCACTGACGCCTTCATCGCATATTGTCGGTCCTGCCGCCTCGTCTTCCAGATCCTTTCCCGGCACCGTCATCACCGGCCCGCCCGTGGGTGGCCACCGAGAGGTCCTCTTGGTGCTTTCTGCTGCTCGTAGCTCGCCTAGGCGACCCTTTCGCCCTTTCGCCTCCTTGACCTGCCTCATGAGGAGAGGGACAAGAAAGGGATTACGGGCATCTTATCTCTTTTTCTAGTTTGTAAGCCTGTGGGCCTTTGTTAAATTTAAAACTTGTAATCCCCTTGCTCATGTTTTTCATCTCGCACGAACTGTACCTGTATGGGATGTTTTTAATGAAAAAGGGATGCTTGCCAGGTTTTTTGTTCGCGGGTAAATCCCGTGACAAGGAGCGAATCTTTGTTATTGTTTTAAGATAAATGTTTTTCGCCCGGCAACAGGCCTTGTCGTCCCCCCGCTCCAATCGACCGTTCTCGCGCTCTTGGCAGAGGCAGGGATGAGGTGGGCTTTAGGCTCCTCGTCCCACCTCCTTGCCGCCGCGGCTACAACCAAATCCGGACCCAGGAAATAATCCCTAGGTATAGGAAACAGGGGAGCATGGCAGCCTAGAGATCAAAATGAGGTTTCACATGCCCCAGCCCGGTTCCGAAATACATGACAGAGGATAAATGACTTATCTGGATCCGCAGCCCTTGGCAATCTCATCTTGCCGCGGTTGGATCTTTGTGCTTGCAGCCCCCGGCAACTCTGGCTTGCCGGGGTCGGGGCGCCGGTCCGTTTCCTTCTTTCCGAGTAGCTCAGCAGAAGTGCGCACGTGCCCTGCGAACCAAAGGAGGACAGAAAAGGAACAGACGGACGCGCACTAGACCTCTAGGCTAGGGGTTAGTCGCCGCTAAGCACTATCAACCCTAACCAAGGAAGAGACTCGACCTAGCATGCATGCTATAACTTAGGGCGCCAGCGCTTCATTTATTTATGCTCAGGGTCTGCTCCTGGCTTTGTACAAAGGGTCACATGCCTTGTCGGCAAGGCTTGTACAAAAGGTGGCTTGTCGGGAGGCCTGGCAAGCCGCGCCTTATGGGTAAAACTTGCGAAGATGCTCGATGTTCCAGGAGTTGCTCACTGGGACGGCATCTTCGGTCTCCAGGCGGACTGCGCCGGGCCTGGTGACTCGCTTTACCCAATAAGGGCCTTCCCACTTTGGCGTCAACTTGTTGGAATTCTTGGCTGACTAAACGCGCCGAAGAACAAGGTCGCCTTCCTCAAGGCTTCGGGCATGAACCTTGCGGCTATGATAGCGGCGCAAGGCTTGCTGGTAGCGTGCCGCTCTCACAGCCGCCCAAAGATGATCTTCCTCAAGGAGCGTCGCGTCATCTTGGCACAACGGCTCTTGCTCAAGCTCATCATAAGAAAGCACTCGATGTGACCCATATATGAGTTTCATGGGGAGAACTGCTTCTGCCCCGTATACCAGGGGAAAATGTGTCTGGCCCGTGGCTCGATTTGGCGTCGTCCTGATCGACCAAAGAACATCCGACAACTCATCAATCCAGCGCCTTCCACTCTTGTGCAGCTTGTCAAAGGTCTTCGTCCTCAGGCCTCGCAACACTTCAGCATTTGCCCTCTCCGCTTGGCCGTTGCTCCTTGGATGTGCCATGGAAGCAAAACAGACCTTGCTGCCGAGGTCTTGGATGTACTGCATGAAGGTGTGGCTTGTGAACTATGTGCCGTTGTCGGTGATGACTCTGTTTGGCACACCAAAACGGTAGACCAGTCCTTTGAAGAACTTGACGGCTGACTGAGCAGTCACCTTCCTCGCTGCTTACACTTCCGGCCACTTCGTGAACTTGTTGATTGCAACATACAAGTACTCAAAGCCCCCGACAGCGCGGGGGAAAGGGCCCAGTATATCGAGCTCCCAGACCAAGAATGGACAGGAGAGAGGGATTGTTCGAAGGTCTTGAGCTGGCTGATGAAGCTTCTTTGAATGGAACTGGCACGCTTCACACTTGGTTACTAGTGTCATCGCATCCTGGAGGGCGGTGGGCCAGAAGAAACCTTGCCAGACTGCCTTCCCGGCAAGGGCCCTTGACCCTATGTGGGAGCCACATATGCCTCCGTGTATCTCCGCCAATACCTTCTTTTCTGGCGCCGTTGCTGGGGAGGTGAGTGCTTGAAGGTATATCTTTAGATCTTGCAATCGAGTCTTTTAGTTTCTTGTTTTATCACTAGTTTAGTTATAAAAGAAAACTATAAAAAAATGGAATTGAGTTTGTCTCATACGCTTCACCTTTTTAATATCTTTCGTGAGTATGATGGAAAGGATAATTTTGCTCAAGTGCTAGAAGAAGAAATCTATAAAGTTGGCACTAAATATTTGAATGATGAGCATGATTGGAATGTTGTTAGTGTGAATTCTTTGAATATCCATGATACTAATGATGATTGCACTAGTTACGATGAAAATGTCTCCTATAAACATGTCAATTTTTGTGGAGTACATTGGGTTCGCAAGTACACACCAAATAGGGAAGATAGATATTGCAAGAGGCATAAGTACTTAGAAACTAAATTGTTGCAAGAAAGGCTAGATTAATGTGCTTGTGAGCTTTGCAATGAACATGATCATTTCAATACCCAATGCAAATTATTTCATGATCGTATTGTGTCCAAAAATTGTGATGACTTGATTTCCCTTGCACATCATAATGAACTTAGTTTGCTCTTGGGTTATGAAGAAATGAAACGTATAACTAAGGATATTCCAAAATTTGCCCTTGATAGAGTTCTTAATTTTGATCTAGAGAAAATTTATATGTATTGTGCGGTGAATTGTATTGAAAATCCTTATATTGCCAACTACATAAAGAAAAGAAAACAAATAGAAGATGAAGATAATACTAATGAAAGGGAAGAGACTTCCCAATATCCTCCTATTATTTCTTATGATGAATCCGGTAATGAGGAGCCTCCTATTCAACCAATCTCATTAATAAGGAGCTCCAAAAATAGGTTTGAACCCACACATTATGTGGTGAAGAAGAAAAAAGAAAAAGGAAGAGAGGTAAAAAGATATATCCCCCAAATAATGCTGCTCCTATTACTATTGTGCCTCATGAAAATATAATTGTAGAAGATAATGATACTTCTTATGATCTTGAAAATCTTTTTGGCACTTGCTTGGAAGAATATGATAATTGCTATACTATTGGTTCTATCCATACAATTAATGATGAGAGTGATTATGCTTATGATATGAAAAGGCCCAAGCTTGGGGATGCTATGTTTTATGAAGATGATGTTTTTGAGAATATATTTGCTGCAATTAATGTTTGTCCCAAGCTTGGGGATGCTACATTTAATGAAGATGATATTTTTAGTCTCCCAAGTTTTGATATGCAAATTTATAATGATGATAGCATGCCTCCTACCTATGATGATTATTGTGATGATACTTATGCTATAAAAAGTAGTGATTATATTTATAAAACTTGTCATGATTATGGTTACCCATTTTCTGAACATTACTCTTTTAATGTGGAAACAATTTATAGTATTCGAGTAGAGTAGTAAATTTTCTATGCTTATGTGTAGAGTAGTAAATTTTCTATGCTTGTAGATCATGAAAAGAATGCTTTAGGTGCTGGTTATATTGTTGAATTCATTCATGATGCTACTGAAAATTATTATGAGGGAGGAATATATGCTTGTAGGAATTGCAATAATATCAAGTTTCCTCTCTATGTGCTTAAAGTTTTGAAGCTATGCTTGTTTTTCCTTCCTATGCAAATTGATTCTTGTTCCCACAAGTTGTTTGCTCACAAAATCCCTATGCATAGGAAGTATGTTAGACTTAAATGTGCTAGTCATATTCTTCATGATGCTCTCTTTATGTTTCAATTCTTATATTTTATGTGAGCATCGTTGAAATCATCATGCCTAGCTAGGGGCGTTAAACGATAGCGCTTGTTGGGAGGCAACCCAACTTTATTTTTGTTCCTTGATTTTTGTTCCTGTTTAGTAATAAATAATTCATCCAGCCTCTGTTTATATGTGGTTTTATTCTTTTAATTAGTGTTTGTGCCAAGTAGAACCTTTGGGAAGACTTGGGGGAAGTCTTTGTGATCATGCTGTAAAAAACAGAAACTTTAGCGCTCACGAGAATTGCTGCCATTTTTATTTCGAGAGTGATATTTAGTTAATTATTTTTGAAGATGATTAATAGATAATTTCCTAAGGTCCAGAAATTTATTTGACAATTTTATGAGTTTCAGAAGTATACGTTTGATCCAGATTACTACAGACTGTTCTGTTTTTGACAGATTCTGTTTTTCGTGTGTTGTTTGCTTATTTTGATGAACTATGGCTAGTAAAAGGTTTATAAACCATAGAGAAGTTGGAATACAGTAAGTTTAACACCAATATAAATAAAGAATGAGTTCATTACAGTACCTTGAAGTGATGATTTATTTTCTTATACTAACGGAGCTTACGAGTTTTCTGTTAAGTTTTGTGTTGTGAAGTTTTCAAGTTTTGGGTAAGGATTCGATGGACTATGGAATAAGGAGTGGCAAGAGCCTAAGCTTGGGTATGCCCAAGGTACCCCAAGGTAATATTCAAGGATATCCAAGAGCCTAAGCTTGGGGATGCCCCGGAAGGCATCCCCTCTTTCGTCTTCGTTCATCGGTAACTTTACTTGGAGCTATATTTTTATTTAGCACATGATATGTGTTTTGCTTGGAGCATCATTTTATTTTATTTAGTTTTGCTTGCTGTTTGAATAAAATATCAAGATCTTAAATTCTTAAATGTTAGAGAGTCTTTACATAGTTGCATAATTGTTCGACTACTCATTGATCTTCACTTACATCTTTCGGAGTAGTTTGTTGTTGCTCTAGTGCTTCACTTATATCTTTTAGAGCACGGTGGTGGATTTGTTTTATAGAAACTATTGTTCTCTCATGCTTCACTTACATTATTTTGAGAGTCTTAAATAGCATGGTAATTTGCTTAAAATCCTTATATGCTAGGTATTCAATATTAGTAAAAATTTCTTATGAGTGTATTGAATACTAAGAGAAGTTTGATGCTTGATGATTGTTTTGAGATATTGGGGTAATAATATCAGAGTCGTGCTAGTTGAGTAGTTGTGAAATTGAGAAATGCTTGTGTTGAAGTTTGCAAGTCCCATAGCATGCACGTATGTTAAACGTTGTGTAACAAATTTGAAACATGTGGTGTTATTTGATTGTCTTCCTTATGAGTGGCGGTCGGGGACGAGCGATGGTCTTTTCCTACCAATCTATCCCCCTAGGAGCATGCACGTAGTGCCAAGGTTTTTGATGACTTGTAGATTTTTTCAATAAGTATGTGAGTTCTTTATGACTAATGTTGAGTCCATGGATTATACGCACTATCACCCTTCCATCATTGCTAGCCTCTTCGGTACCGTGCATTGCCCTTTCTCGCATTGAGAGTTGGTGCAAACTTCGGCGGTGCATCCAAACCCTGTGATATGATACGCTCTTTCACACATAAACCTCCTTATATATTCCTCAAAACAGCCACCATACCTACCTATTATGGCATTTTCATAGCCATTCCGAGATATATTGCCATGCAACTTTCCACCATTCCATTTATTATGACACGCATCATCATTGTCATATTGCTTTGCATGATCATGTTGTTGACATCGTATTTTTGGCAAAGCCACCATTCATAATTCTTTCATATATGTCACTCATGAATAATTGCACATCCCGGTACACCGCAAGAGGCATTCATATAGAGTCATATCTTTTTCTAAGTATCGAGTTGTAATTCTTGAGTTGTAAGTAAATAAAAGTGTGATGATCATCATTATTAGAGTATTGTCCCAAAAAAAGAGAAAGGCCAAATAAAAAAAGAAAGGCCAAATAAAAAGGGAAAGGCCAAATAAAAAATAAAAAAGGGACAATGCTACTATCCTTTGCCACACTTGTGCTTCAAAGTAAGCACCATAATCTTCATGATACAGAGTCTCTTGTTTTGTCACTTTCATATACTAGTGGGAATTTTTCATTATAGAAATTGGCTTGTATATTCCAACAATGGGCCTCCTCAAGTGCCCTAGGTCTTCATGAGCAAGCAAGTTGGATGCACACCCACTAGTTTCTTTTGTTGAGCTTTCATACATTTATAGCTCTAGTGCATCCGTTGCATGGCAATCCCTACTCCTTGCATTAACATCAATCGATGAGCATCTCCATAGCCCATTGATTAGCCTCGTTGATGTGAGACTTTCTCCTTTTTTGTCTTCTCCACATAACCCCCTCATTATTCTATTCCACCCATAGTGCTATATCCATGGCTCGCGCTCATGTATTGCGTGAAAGTTTATAGGTTTGAGATTACTAAACTATGAAACAATTTCTTGGCTTTTCATCAAGGTTGTGCATGATGAGAGCATTCTTGTGTGACGAAAATGGAGCATGACTAAACTATATGATTTTGTAGGGATGAACTTTCTTTGGCCATGTTATTTTGAGAAGACATAATTGCTTAGTTACTATGCTTGAAGTATTATTATTTTTATGTCAATATGAACTTTTATATTGAATCTTTCGGATCTGAATATTCATACCACAACTAAGAAGAGTTACATTGAAATTATGCCAAGTAGCACTCCACATCAAAAATTCTGTTTTTATCATTTACCTACTCGAGGATGAGCAGGAATTAAGCTTGGGGATGCTGATACGTCTCCAACGTATCTATAATTTTTGATTGCTCCATGCTATATTATCTACTGTTTTGGATGTTTGTGTGCTTTATTATACAGTTTTATATCATTTTTGGACCCAGAGCCCAGTGCCAGTTTCTGTTTTTACCTTGGTTTAGGGTTTTGAAGAAAAGGAAAATCAAATGGAGTCCAATTGACCTGAAACTTCATGGAACACATTTTTGGAAGGAAAGAAGCCTAGAAGACTTGGAGTGCACGTCAGGGGATCTACGAGGAGGCCACAAGGCAGGGGGGGCGCCCACCCCCTTGGGCGCGCCCTCCACCCTCGTGGGCCCCTCGTGGCCCACCTGACGTACTTCTTCCGCCTATATATCTCCATATACCCTAGAAACATCCAAGAACACAATAGATCGGGAGTTCTGCCGCCAGAAGCCTCCGTAGCCACCGAAAGCCAATCTAGACCCGTTCCGGCACCCTATCGGAGCGGGAATCCCACTCTGGTGGCCATCTTCATCATCCCGACGCTCTCCATGATGAGGAGGGAGTAGTCCACCCTCGGGGCTGAGGGTATGTACCAGTAGCTATGTGTTTGATCTCTCTCTCTCTCTCTCTCTCTCTCTCTCTCTCGTGTTCTTGATTTGGCACAATCTTGATGTATCGCGAGCTTTGCTATTATAGTTGGATCTTATGTTTCTCCTCCCCCTCTACTCTCTTGTAATGGATTGAGTTTCCCCGTTGAAGTTATCTTATCGGATTGAGTCTTAAATATTTGAGAACACTTGATGTATGTCTTTCCATGTGTATCTGTGGTGACAATGGGATATCACGTGATTCACTTGATTTGTGTTTTGGTGATCAACTTGCGGGTTCTGCCCATGAACCTATGCATAGGGGTTGGCACACGTTTTCGTCGTGATTCTCCGGTAGAACTTTGGGGCACTCTTTGAGGTCCTTTGTGTTGGTTGAATAGATGAATCTGAGATTGTGTGATGCATATCATATAATCATACCCACGGATACTTGAGGTGACATTGGAGTATCTAGGTGACATTAGGGTTTTGGTTGATTTGTGTCATAAAGTGTTATTTTAGTACTAACTCTAGGGCTGTTTGTGACACTTATAGGAATAGCCCAACGGATTGATTGGAAAGAATAACTTTGAGGTGGTTTCGTACCCTACCATAATCTCTTCGTTCGTTCTCCGCTATTAGTGACTTTGGAGTGACTCTTTGTTGCATGTTGAGGGATAGTTATGTGATCCAATTATGATATAATTGTTGAGAGGACTTGCACTAGTGAAAGTATGAACCCTAGGCCTTGTTTCCTATCATTGCAATACCGTTTATGCTCACTTTTATCACTTGCTACCTTGATGTTTTTATTATTTCAGATTACAAATACCTTTATCTACTATCCATATACCACTTGTTTCACCATCTCTTCGCCGAACTAGTGCACCTATACAATTTACCATTGTATTGGGTGTGTTGGGGATACAAGAGACTCTTTGTTATTTGGTTGCAGGGTTGCTTGAGAGAGGCCATCTTCATCCTACGCCTCCTACGGATTGATAAACCTTAGGTCATCCACTTGAGGGAAATTTACTACTATCCTACAAACCTCTGCACTTGGAGGCCCAACAACGTCTACAAGAAGAAGGTTGTGTAGTAGACATCATAGCTCCAGTCCTTCCTCCCAGGGGATGCATTTGAGTTTCACGCCATTTGGCCTCCTCTAGTACAGGACGTCATCGACGAATTGGGCCTGACGCCCTGTTGGAGCCAGTCGCTCTTGGGCAGGCTCAGCGTCCGCGGCAGCACCCTTGCCGACGGCATCAGGGGGCTCGGTAGGAAAGTACTTGTTGGGACCTGATTTCCTCCGCTTGTTCTTCCCCGCTGATGGTTCGACGGATGGTTGAGTTAACTGGAGCAAAAAGGTACCTAGTTCCACATGTAGCTTGAAAGTGGCACACTTTGATAGGTAATCGGCGATGTCGTTCTCCGCTCGGGGGAGGTGCTCCACCTGGATACCATCAAAGCGTTCCTCTAGCTTCCTCACCTCATCTACGTAGGCTTCTATCAATGGGCTCTGATAATCCTTGTTGACCTGCCTGACAACGAGCTGCGAGTCGCCCCTAACGATGAGCTTCTTAACCCGAAGGTCTGTCGCGATCCTGAGACCGGCAATCAATCCCTCGTACTCATCGGTGCTGTTGGTGGACAACTCCCTGGGGAAGTGCATCTGGATCACGTACTTGAGGTGTTCTCCGATGGGTGCGACGAGTAGCACACCAGCACCGGCGCCTTGCAGCGAGAAGGCCCCATCAAAGTACATGATCCAGTCGCAGTCTGCTTCCTTGCCGGGGAGAGTGGTCTCCTGGGCTTCTTCGTCGGGCGTCGAGGTCCATTCTGTGATGAATTCCGCCAAGAATCTGCTCTGAATTGTCGAGGTACTTTCAAACTTCAAACCGAAACTTGACAGCTCCAAGGCCCATTCCACAATCCTTCCGGTTGCGTCCGGGTTGTGCAGTATCCGTTGCAACGGGAGGCGGGTGACGACAGTGATCTCGTGGGCCTGGAAGTAGTGACGCAGCTTCCTCGAGGCCATAAGGAGGCTAAAGAGCAATTTTTGCACACCGGAATACCTCGAACTAGCCCCCTGCAAGAGGGAGCTGACCAAGTAAACCGGGTGCTGCATCATCTTCTTCTTTGGCACCACTTCACTCGACTATGCGGGCATTGCCTTGATGGCATCAGACTCTGCCGGGGGTCGTGCCTTGCCGGCACCAGGCCCTGCCGAGGGAATCTTTGGCTTGCCATCCGCTGGTTGTGCCGCCATTGCTGCCTCCTCATCGACCTCCCTCTGTGCCACCAGTGCGGTGCTGACCACTTGATTGGTCGCCGCCAGATACAACAGCAACGACTCTTATGGTTTAGGCGCAACTAGTATTGGCATGGAGGAAAGGTATTTCTTCAGATCCCGTAGTGCTGCCTCGGCTTCTGGTGTCCACTCTATTGGGACTGCCTTCTTCAAGATTTTGAAGAAGGGAAGGGCGCCCTCGATGGATTTGGAGATGAACCAGCTCATGGCGGCAATGCAGCCGGTGAGCCGACACACATCCTTGATCCTCTTGGGCGCCTCGATCTGCTCAATAGCCTTGATCTTGTCTCGGTTTGCCTCCATCCCATGCTGCGGCACAAAGAATCCGAGAAGCTTGCCGGACGGAACGCCGAAGAAGCACTTCTCAGGGTTCAGCTTGAGGTTGATCTTGCGCAGGTTAGCAAATGTCTCTTCCAGGTCTTGCACAAGAGTTGGCCCATCCTTGGTTTTGATCACTATGTCATCCATGTAGGCCTCCATATTCCTATGGAGCTGAGGTTCAAAACCAATTTGGACTGCTCTTGCAAACGTTAAGCCGACACTCTTCAACCCGAAAGGCATCCGTAAAAAGCAATACGTACCACATGGGGTGATGAATGCCATCTTCTCTTCATCGTCTCTTGTCATGAAGATTTTGTGGTAGCCTGAGTAGGCGTCGAGGAATGATAACAGATCACACCCGGCCGTGGAGTCAACAATCTGGTCGATGCGCGGCAACGGGAAGGGGTCCTTAGGGCAGGCCTTATTAATATCTGTGTAATCAATACACGGCCTCCACTTCCCATTTGCCTTGCGCACCACTACTGGATTGGCCAACCACGTCGGGTGGAGCACCCCCTCTCACCAAACCTGCCGCTTCCAACTTCCTGATCTCCTTTGTGATGAACTCCTGCCTTTCCAGAGCCTGCTTTCTGACCTTCTGCTTGATGGGCCGCGCGTGGGGGCAGACAGCTAGGTGGTGCTCAATCACCTCCCTGGGAACACCGGGGATGTCGGACGCTTGCCATGCAAACACGTCGACATTTGCCCGCAGGAAGGTGACGAGCGCGCCTTCCTATTTGTTGTCGAGGGTGGAGCCTATGATGAAGGCCCCTCCCGTGCCATCCTCCCCGACGGGCACCTTCTTGGTCTGCGACAGCTCGGCTCTGGATCTCTTGCTCTTGTCGGTAGAGCTCTCTGGCACGTCCTCAATGGTAGCACAACACTCTAAGGAGGTGCG
Organism: Triticum aestivum; assembly: GCF_018294505.1. Classification (NCBI taxonomy): domain Eukaryota; kingdom Viridiplantae; phylum Streptophyta; class Magnoliopsida; order Poales; family Poaceae; genus Triticum; species Triticum aestivum. The sequence goes on from NC_057794.1 coordinate 267,810,046, forward strand.
CTTGCCGGAGTGGGTCCAAGAGGTCTTGCCGGGCTCCCTTTTCCCTCCTGGGCCGTCAGCGGCAGGAGCAGGTGCCTTGACGGCAGCTGCTGCAACTGCTTCCCGGTAGAGTTGGTCGGCGCAGATCAGTGCGTCCTTCTTGTTGGAGGGGGCGGAGATGATGGTCAACGGCCCGGGCATCTTTAGCATGTTGTAGGCGTAGTGTGACGCCGCCATGAACTTGGCCAATGCTGGGCGGCCGAGGATCCCGTTGTAGGGCAAGGGGATATCGGCCACGTCGAAGACGATCCTCTCCGTCCTGTAGTTCAACTCTCCTCCAAATGTCACGGGCAGTGTGACCTTTCCCCTCGGTTGGCTCCTCCCCGGATTGACCCCTTGAAACGTGCCCGTTTCCTCGAGGTTTCCATCGGGGATTTGCAACCTTTTGATCATGGCGGGCGAGATCAGGTTCAGGCCGGCCCCGCCGCCAACCAACATCTTGTTCAACCTGAGGTTGCGTATTGTTGGCGAGACCAACAATGGAAAACACCCGACCGCGGTGGTGCGGTGAGGGTGGTCCTCGGCGTCAAAGATGAGGGGTGTGCTGGACCATTTCAGCGGCTTTTGAGCGTCTAATGATGGTGTAGCGACCCGACCTCAGATGGTCAAGTCGCTGTGCTTCTGTGCCATCCCTGGATCGGTAATGCTGACACACACAGTACTCGAATGATTTATAACAGAGTAGCAATCACACACTTATTACATTGAACGTCTCAAGAGAGAGAACTTATTACAATAATATGGCTTAAGGCCATCTAATACGATAAGAGCGGAAGGCTTGGAAGAATAAAGTGAGTCCATCAACTCCAACGACATAGCTAAGCTGCACGGCAACGACCTAACAAACCTTACTCCTCGTTTGATAAGTCTGCAACATAATACGTTGCAGCCAGAAAACGGGTCAGCACATGGAATATGCTGGCAAAGTAACATAGTAGAGCAAGAACAGAATAATGCTATCACTACATGCATATTTGGCTGGTGGAAAGCTCTATGGTTACAGTTTCGCGAAAAGCCAATTTTTCCCTACAACAAAGGAATAGATTTTAATTTTACTATCATGGTAGTTGAAACATCATTGAGAAGGTTCCTCCAACTCAATCCCAATTAAGGTGATTAACAACCCAACAATATTAGTTAAACATGATGAGATACTTTTGATAACCCAAATACTAGATACTCAAGAATTGTCCATAACCGGGAACACGGCTAACCATGATTAGATTGTATACTCTACAGAGGTTTGCGCACTTTTCCCCACAAGACTCAATCTCCTCCGTTGCAATTCTCGCACTACATAGTGTTTGAGAAACGGATGACCGAGACACAGTCTTTCAGAAACACTAACTCTCTACTCCGGACAGACCATACCAAACCTACATCCCACTACCTGCTGATCTGCCTCTTCAAGAGCTTCACGTAACTTACTCAACTATGCTAGAGCCCATAATAGCTTGTGGCTGCACACGGAAGTTTCTAGCATGAATCATCTCAGTTCCCTTTGAGCCTGGGTGGCGGTCCATAGGAAGATCACACGGGTACTCCGCGATTTCCAAAAAAATACAAGCAACACTGGGTACTCCACGTGCCTCAATCCACCCAGTTGTTTGATTAAGTTGCCACCTTAAGTTGAACCATTAATTAACAAGCTCACATCTGTCATGTATTTCACTCAAACCCAAACCACGTCTACGAGCATAGCATAGCATAGTATATAAGCAACGCGTAGAGTAACTCCCAAGGGTTCGAATGTAACAGGGCAATAGGTTCTATCTCATCAACTACTTCCCAACCCACAAGTTAATGACATCCTAATCATGCAATGTTTGAGGATTGGAACTAATGCATAAAAACTGGGTGATAAAAGGAATGTGATCAAAGTGTTACTTGCCTTGCTGACGATGTGCGAAACCTAGGGACTCGTAGTAGCACGCTTCGCACTCCGGGTGTTCTATCGCAAGCAAACGATAGCATACATAAGGAACACGCAACGGTGCATAATCAAAACTCAAATAAAAGATTTTGACCAGAAAGTTCAATTTAAGAACTCTGGTTCGCAAAAGAATCAAATCAAACGGAGCAACAAAACTCAAACGCCAAAAGAAAGAAGCTTCGTTTACTAATATGAAACTAGGTCAAATTTTACAGTAGAGAAAACTTGTTTGAGTTGGTTAAACGGGAAGAGGGTTTTGAGACGAAACTCTAGGCGCTTGAATCGCCTGATTCCGAGTAACGAGCGAAAAGATAAACAGAAACTAAGATCGGATCAGAAATCGCGATCAAAGAAAATCGCGGAATAAATCCGATAAAAGAAAACTGACGAACAGACTAACGAACGGGCGTTCGTTAGCTGTAACTAACGGGCGAAGAACCGTTCGTTAAAATGAACGTTCGGACGAACGTCCGCTAAAGAGAAGAACCGAGAAAAACCGGCGAATCCGAAAAAAACGTACCTAGGGTTTCTAAAAAGAACCAGACGGTCTTTATAAAAAAACCGGCGGCGGGGCATGGTGGCTACCTCCGGTGAGAGGTCCGGCGAGGCGGCAGCTTAGGGGGCGGCGGTGCTCGGCGGCGGCGTGGCGGTGGCAGCGGCAGGCGGCGGCGCTCGGCTGCGGCGGCGGCAGC
>NC_057794.1:268148766-268156160 GCF_018294505.1 Triticum aestivum
CTCGCCGCCCGAGCTCGCCGGCGTCGACCACCTTCGCCGGCGCCCGCCTCACCACTGCCGTCCTCGCCGAAGGCCCCGCGTCTCCCTCGTCGCCGGCCTCGAGCTCGCCGGAGTCTTCTCCGGCCGGATCCGGAGTGAGTGCATCAGATCCACCCGCTCCACGATCCAAACGCGCCCCTCCGTCCCGGATCTCGTCCTCCTGCACCACTTCATCCCATTGACTTCTCGGAGGTCTAATTTTCGACTTAGTCCCCAGTATTTTGAGCATACTTCATCATGCCATATCTTTGCATCCGTGGCTCTGTTTTGGGCGTGTAGCATATCAAATTGTTCGTCTCGATGAGTACTTCATGTCATGCCATTGCACCATGTTCATTTGAGTTCATCTTGATGCCCTAAATGCTGTTGCAAGAGTGCTATGTAATGTTAGTTTCAGATTCATATCTGTAATTGGACTTTTGACATTTTTGCCATGATTAATGTGTACCTCCTATGAACTTGAGCCCCACATGTCTTTCGAAGTATGCCATGTCATCTTTACAGGGGTGTATGCCATGTATTTTTGTGATCTTGGTGGTGACTAGCACAAGCATGTTAAGTAGCTCTCGTAATGTTGCTGATTTCAGGGACTTAGAAATATTCTAAGTCTTTGCCCTGTTAATATTTTTATGCCATGTATTCATGTTGCTATAGTTTGATCCATGCCTCTTTTGAGCATGATCATTAAGGATGTTTTGTAGATATTGTGGTTCTCTATCCATCCATGTCTTTGTTTGCAATTATGGAGCACCCTAGCTTGAGTCAATCGAGCTCTACTTTTGCTATAAAATGTTCCTGGCAGATTGTTTACGTGTTAAGCATTTTTGCCAAGCTTGTTGTAGTTGATCCATGCATTCTATGAGGTTGTTCTTGCCATGTTTAGCTTCTATACCATGTCTACTTGCTGGGTGTATGCTTAGCTTGTCATTCTTTGCCTTGCGGTGAGTGTATCGAGCTCGTAAATATGGCTACTTAATATCTGTTTTGCCATGCTCCAGTTTTCTGCTAAGTCTGAATCTGTTAATGATAATTGCTATGTTCACTTGGTTGCCATTGTATTTTCTGATCCCTTTTGGCCTATGGTCAGTAAGGGACTTTTGTTGTATGCTTTGAGTAGCTTCATGCCATGCCTTGCTTTGCCATGATATGTTCATGTAGCATGTTGTTATCTTTCTCAAAACATTGCTTCCTGATGTTAAATTCCTGACATGGTGTTATTTTCACTAAGTCTGTAACCTAATATCTTTTGCACTTTTGCCATGCTTGTTTGAACCTGCTATTGTGTGATTTAGCCGTAGCTCAGTGTTCCTCTTTTGTCAAGCATATTGAGTGGATCACTGCCATGTCCTTTGTTGTTATGTTAGAGTGCAGTAACTTGTTATTCTTGATGCATTTAGATGGTCTCGTGCTGTTAATCGCAGATCAGTGCCATATTTGTTTTGCTTACCATTTGCAAACCGTGCATCCGATTCTGGTGATCTTTATATTGATTTTGACCAAAATCAACTCATCTTTCCAGCGGCACTCTTGGTTTTCCAAGTTGAGGCCAGGTTCAATCTTTCCTTTCTGAAGCATGCATATGCATTGCATATCACATCCCGCATATCATGCCATGTTTTGCATCATGTTGGTTGCGCATTGCACCGTGATTGATTGTTGGCTCTTTTGCTTGTGTTATTGCCTTGGGTAGAGCCGGGTGACGAGTTTGTGTTCGAGGACCCATTGAGTACGTTTATGAGGATCAAGCTTTCGTCTACTCGGAGAACTTTGCAGGCAAGATGACCATACCCTCGAAATCACTTCTATCTTTGCTCGCTAGTTGCTCGCTCTTTTGCTATGCCTATGCTTCGATACCTACCACATGCTTTGTCATGCCTCACATATTGCCATGTTCAGCCTCTAACCCACCTTGTCCTAGCAAACCGTTGTTTGGCTATGTTACGGCTTTGCTCAGCCCCTCTTATAGCGTTGCTAGTTGCAGGTGAAGATGAAGATTGGAGTTGTTCCTTGTTGGAACATGTTTATTGTTGGGATATCACAATATCTCTTATTTATATTAATGCACCTATATACTTGGTAAAGGGTGGAAGGCTCGGCCTTATTCCTGAGGTTTTGTTCCACTCTTGCCGCCCTAGTTTCCGTCATACCGGTGTTATGTTCCTTGATTTTGTGTTCCTTACGTGGTTGGGTGTTATGGGAACCCCTTGACAGTTTGCCTTGAATAAAACTCCTCCAGCAAGGCCCAACCTTGGTTTTACCATTTGCCTCACCCCCACCTACCCTTCCCTCGGGTCGGCCGGCCCGAGGGTCATCTTTATTTTAACCCCCCCTGGGCCAGTGCTTGTCTAAGTGTTGGTCCGAACTGAGTAGACTGCGGGGCCACCTCGGGGAAACTTGAGGGTTGGTTTTACTCGTAGGATGTCTCATCCAGTGTTGCCCTGAGAACGAGATATGTGCAACTCCTATCGAGATTGTCGGCGCATCGGGTGGCTTTGCTGGTCTTGTTTTACCATTGTCAAAATGTCTTGTAACTGGGATTCCGAGCCTGATCGGGTCTTCCTGGGAGAAGGAATATCCTTCGTTGACTGTGAGAGCTTGTGATGGGCTAAGTTGGGACACCACTGCAGGGTTTTGAACTTCCAAAAGCCGTGCCCGCGGTTATGGGCAGATGGGAATTTGTTAATGTCCGGTTGTAGAGGACTTGACACTTGACTTAATTAAAATACATCAACCGCGTGTGTAGCCGTGATGGTCTCTTTTCGGCAGAGTCCGGGAGGAGAACACGGTCTCGTGTTATGCTTGAACGTAAGTAGTTGTTGGATCACTTCTTGATCTTTGTAGTTTATCGACCGTGCTTTGCCTTCTCTTCTCGCTCTCATTTGCGTATGTTAGCCACCATATATGCTAGTGCTTGTTGTAGCTCCACCTCATTCCTTTACCCTTCCAATAAGCTTAAATAGTCTTGATCGCGAGGGTGTGAGATTGCTGAGTCCCCGTGACTCACAGATACTTCCAAAACCAGTTTCAGGTGCCGATGATACCGTGCAGGTGACGCAACCGAGCTTAAGGAGTAGCTCGATGAAGATCGTGTTTGTAGTCTTGTTTCGTTTCCAGTTGATCAGTAGTGGTGCCCAGTTGGGGTCGATCGGGGATCTTTTGCATTAGGGGTAGTCTTCTTTCATTTTGGTTCCGTAGTCGGACCTTGATTGTATCTGGATGATGTAATGCTTTATTCATGTTTTGTGTGAAGTGGCGATTGTAAGCCAACTCTGTACCTCTTTCTTATTCAGTACATGGAATGTGTAAAGATTACCCCTCTTGCGACATGCCTACAATGCGGTTATGCCTCTAAGTCGTGCTCCGACACGTGGAATATATAGCCGCATCGTGGGTGTTACAAGTTGGTAATCAGAGCCTTCCCCGACTTAGGAGCCCCCTTGTTGATCGAATCGCTGGCGTTGTTGAGTCTAGAAAAATGTTTTGAGTCTTTTAGGATTATATATATCGGAGAGTAGGATTCTTTTTATTCCTCAGCCCCTTCGTCGCTCTGGTGAGGCATCCAGACGTAGAGTTTTGACTCTTCTTTTCTCAAATTTCACAATTTTTTTTAGGATCACGCGGGTATTTCTGGCTTATTCTGCGAGCCAATCCTTTGTTTGTTTTGAGTTGTGGTATTCGAGTTGCTTTGAAGTCAAATGTTGATTCCATACCTTTCCTAAGTGGTGTTCTCGTATTCCTATGTGAATACTAATCCTTCATGATAATCGAGATTGTCATGTCAATCCTTTTTCATCCGGCGTGTTTTCTCTTCAGGTGGATCCGATTATTTCAACATTCGCGAGATCAATTATCAGTTCTTCTCAATGGTGTTTGCTTCATCCTCCCAAGTTGCCTTTATTTTCCCGCCCTCCCACCCTTTTTCTTCGAGGACTCAGATTTCTTATTCAAGTATCCTTTTATGGATGTGAAGTCTCTTCATTCCATTCTTTCAGTGCTCTTATCCGGTGATTCTCAGGAGGATACTAACGGAGCTTCTAGTTATCATTCTTCGTTCTCTTTTCTTCTCCGGTGGATTCAAGTCAAGCTTTGTTGATCATATCCTTTTCTCGTTTCAAATGCCTTCTCATACTGGTGCACCTCTTAATCATTCACCTCTCACTATTCTTTTGTTCCAGAGTGCTGAAGGTATCTCAGGAGATTCGTGTTCTCATTCCTAATTCGTTCAAGATATCTCGAGGTCTTATCTCTTTCAAGCCATTTAATTCAACCAGTGCAATATCTCTTTTCAAGCAATCTTTTCAACGATGTTTCTTTTGAGTGGGCCCTAACCCACAGGTCTTCTTCCACGATCTTACCTGACTCTTCTTATTTTCCCGGAGCTTATCAAAAATTTCCCAAGTTTGACGTAAGAATGTTTTGCCATTAGTCATATGTCTTTCTTCAAGATCTTTAAAATTCTATCATCGTTGGTTCAACCTTTCTAATTTTCATCCCGGAGTATCGCAACGATTCATGGTGGTGCTTCTCATCATCATTTTCAACATTTGAAGACCAAAGAAGAGTTTTCCTCCATATCTTATCCGTTCTCTCAAGGATTCATGGCTCTAGCTTGATGCCATCTTGTCATAATTGTTTTCAATTGTGATAATTCTTTTCTCCCATCCGGAGCAATTCAGGAGTTGTTTCAGTTTGATTCTTCGGAGGCCATCATCTCAGAATTATTCATTCCAGCTTTCAGGTCTCATTCTCTAAATCTTACCAGTGCATCGTTCAAGTGTTCTCTAATTAGCTCGAGATCTCTTCGTTCTCTTGTATCTAAACTCTCTCATGTATCTTTGTTCATCTGCTAATTCTTACCGGTGATTCATCCCTTTACTTCATTCATTTCAATTCTTATGGTGGTTCATTCAAGATTCCTTTTCTCTTGGTATCATATCATTTCATTCGTCGTTTCAAATCCTACCGGTGGTTCTTCGAAGTCCTTTCTCAAGTTTGCACTATATCTCTCTTAATCCTTTTTACGAGAATAAGTAGTATGACAAATCCATTGTTTGTCATCAATTTAATTGGTGAAGGATACGCATAACATAATTCTTATTTTTGTTTCATCCATATGTTAATCCCTTCTTCTGGAGTTTGTTCACGATGGTTAAATTCTTGGTTTCAAGTGCTCATCTTTCCTTCCCGGAGTTCCAAGCTCTAATTATCACGGAGATCCATCTAAATCATTGCAAGGCTTCACCTTATATTCTCAACTTCCCTTTCATTTGATCATCCTTTTGTTACCGGAGTTCTTCATGGAGGATCTACTTGATAGTTCATAAAGGATTCAATTCCTTCTCGAAGAGTTAATCAAGATTCTTTTCAGAGGAGCTCAAGTTTTCTTCATCTTGCAATTGGAAGTCCAATTCTTTCTACCTTATCATTGGAGGTGGTATTATGTCATTCTTGATAACTTGAGTTCATGCTTCATGATTCACATGTTGTTAAGAATGAGGTATTTTAAATCCATCAATATCTTCTTTGGGATTATCTTGGGTTATATTTCACCTAAAGCTTTCCCTAAGGATTGTTGCTATTTATGGTGCGTATAAATGACCCAAGTTCTTCATTTATCCTCCTGGTGAATTAGTTTCTCGTCTCCTTGTTCTTATCAATCCAATCTATTGTTTCCGTTAGTGGCAGAATTTCAACTCGGTTTTTTGAGATGTTTTCCATAAGCCCACTTCAAGCTTGCTCCTTTCGTTGTTGGTTTTTTCCAACAATTCCGTTCGACCCTTCTCCTAAGGATGCCTTTTCAAGCTCAATTGTGGCAGAAGTTGGCATTTCCTCTCCATTCTTTTATTTCAATTATCTATCTTCTATTCTTTCTCTCGGAGGCTTTGTGATGTTTGTCTTTTCAATCATCATCTCGAATGGGGAGGATAGTCTTCTTTTCGTGCCTATCCATTCAACCGGAGTGTCGTTTTCTTCATTCAAGTTCTCTTATCTTATCAAGTTTTGCCTCCATTCTCAACCGGAGTGCCGTCCGAAATCCTTCTTAACCCTTGTGCCATTCTTTCGATAGTTCCGGAGGCATTGTGTTGTTGATTTCATCAAGTATCCTCTCATCTTGTCAAGCTCATCTTCAATTCCTTCCATTTTCAGTCGGAGTGCTGTCCAAATTATATCAGTCTTATTCCTTCTCTATCTTGTTTTAACCGGAGTGTTGTGTCTATCATTCCTCTTCTAACCGGAGTCTCATCCAAGTGCTTTCATATTGCAAAGCGCATATTCTTTAACCTCCATTTCCAACCGGAGTGCTGTCCGAATTTGTTCTTCCTTGTTCCTCTTTTCTTAACGGAGTGCTTTCAACTTCGTTCATCGTCGTTGCTTTCTTTCTTTCAATTTTCTCAACCTCGCAAGGTTCTTTGGTTTCACTCGTTCGTCAAAGAAGCAACTTAGTTTTACCTCTCCTTTTCCTATTCCATTTTCCCCTCCGGTGCCATCCTAGATCTCGGGACGAGATCCTCTCGTAGTGGTGGAGTGTTGTAATGCCACGAGACAGATGTGCCAGGTGTCTTCCAGTTATTCGCTGTTGTTGCCTTGTCATTTGCTTGCATGTCATGCATTTCATATCATGTCATCATGTGCATTGCATTTGCATACATGTTCGTCTCATGCATCCGAGCTTTTTCCCCGTTGTCCATTTCTCAATCTGGCGCTCCTATGTCATACAGTGTTCCCTTTTACCTCTTTTCGTGTGCGGGTGTTGAACGTTCTCGGATTGGACCGAGACTTGCCAAGCGGCCTGGGTTTACTACCGGTAGACCGCTTGTCAAGTTTCATGCCATTTGGACTTCGTTTGATACTCCAACGGTTAACCAAGGGACCGAAAAGGCCTCGTGTGTGTTGCAGCCCAACACCTCTCCAAAGTGGCCCAAAACCCACCTAAACCCCCTCCATCATCTAGGTTGTTCGATCACGATCGCGTGGCCGAAAACCGCACCTCATTTGGAGCTTCCTAGCTCCCTCTACCAATAAATATGTGCACCCCTTCAAAATTCGCGGACGAAACCCTAGTTCTCTCCTTCCTCGCGCCGCCGGACATGTCCGTCCCGGACCGGACGCGTCCGCCGCCTCTCTCGTCCAATCGGATGCCGACACCTTTCACCGCCGCCTCTCTCCATTGTGCGGGCCGCCGTGCCCAGATCCGGCCCTCCAGGCCCAATCCCCGCCGCCGCCAGGTCCCGTGCGCCGCCCGCCGGCCATACCTCGCTGCGCCGCCCATCCCCGCCACCTGCACCGCCGTGCGCCGCCCTCCGCCGACGCTCGCCAGCGTCGACCGCCTCCGCCGCGCTGCTCCACCACCATTG